>NC_054872.1:51746418-51933918 GCF_018320785.1 Cheilinus undulatus
AGGGTTAGGTAAGGCAGAAATCGGAAGAAATGGGTGAAACTGGCAAAAATGGGCATATCAAATAGTGAAATGTGGCGAAAAGTAGTAAATAGGGGTTAATAGTGGCAATAATGGTCAACAGAGTCAACAATAGGCAAAGAGTGTCTAGATTTGGTTTAGAAGTGGCAAAGACAGGCAGAAAAATGTTTTGGAAAGGGTTTAAAAACCGAAAAACAGGGTTTTAAGTGGCAAAAATGTGTTAAAATTTGGCAAAACTGGTATAAAGTGGCAACAGCGTAATTTGAAAAATATTTTTAGTTTTTTAAGGCATCTGGAGACTCCCATCTCAGTGTCTCTCAACCCCCAATGGGGTCCCGACCCCAACATTGAGAACCCCTGCTTTCTTTCTCAGAGTCGATAAACAC
The DNA here is from genome assembly GCF_018320785.1 of Cheilinus undulatus. Classification (NCBI taxonomy): domain Eukaryota; kingdom Metazoa; phylum Chordata; class Actinopteri; order Labriformes; family Labridae; genus Cheilinus; species Cheilinus undulatus. The sequence goes on from NC_054872.1 coordinate 51,746,823, forward strand.
AAGAAAGAACATGAACTGACTCTGCGGTCGTCATTTAAGAAGAGGAAACAACCGTTCCACACAGCAACCTGAAATCCTCCTGCAGATGTTAGAAACTGTTTCACATTTGCCAACAGGAAAGCCCAACTATGAACCAAAACCTCTAAACCACTTCAGTATGACCTGCATCTACTTTAGCAGGAGTAGAAGTAACTGACACTTTTGCCTCTAATCCCAATCAGCACTTTCTCTCTTAGCATGGTGACAAACAAGCTGGTCTGTAACATCTTAGTTTGGTGTCAGCAATCACTTCCCTGTATAACGCTGAGCAGGTGTCAGCGAGGGCGAGGAGGTGAAGAGTTTAGATCCTGTGTGTGTTTGTGTGGTTGCAGTGAAGGTGGAAATGTTCTCCCCTCCTGTCAGCTCAGGAACATATGGCTCTGCATTAATGAGACTCACAGCGGTCTGAATATGGATCAGGTTTTGTGCTTTCAGGCTGGAAATAGAACTTTCCGTCAGGTCACTGATGTCGCTTGATTCGTACTGTCCACTTCTGAGGCTCGTCAGCACAAAAAAACTCAAATCTCAGCGTGTGAATTCATCTCATTATCGTCATAAACACGCTGTTACACCTGGAATGAGCCAAATTTACCTGAAAAATCAAGATAACCATTTCATTTCAAGATATTTCAAACAGTGAGCCAACAACATTGAAACCAGATTTCAAGATATTTAACAAGTGAATTTTCTTCAATGCATCAGCCGTTCATTTTGTTATTGCAGGCACAAGTAACACAAGCACAAAAACTCATGAAATGACAGGCTCTTCATGCATAGGCTTATGATGGAGAAATGGCTGATTTTAGTGATGAACATCAAAAATGACAGATTTGACTATTTTTCTCAATATTGACACCATAACATTACAGGATACATGATTATATCATGCAATGACTATAAGATCAAAATACGTAGTTTGAACAGGAGTCAACGTCCACCAGTGACTCAAAAGGGTAGTAAATTTTAAATCAGATGCTACACAAAAAACTAAAAATGCACCAAAGTCATTATTTTGACTAATGTTTGACATCCCCAGGACTAATTTTAAAAAACCCCGCCCCGCCCCGCCCCCAACATTAGTTTTGTGGAAAATAATTAATGTTTTGTGGGTATTTTTTAGAAAAATATTACCATCCTGTAATCACACTGACATCTAAAGGGTTAAAATCCTGAAAATTATTCAATATTTGATTGTTTTGATCAGAACTGAAGTTGATCAAAAGATTTGATCAAAAAAGCAGAAAAGAATATGAACGTTTACTATTTTTGCCGTTTTTGGAAGTGGATGTTTTTGTCCTTAATGACTCTAAAGGGTAGTAAATTTTAAATCAGACGCTACACGAAAACTAAAAATGCATCAAAGTCAATATTTTGGCTAATCATTGACAGATCTGGATTTAGAAATAATGCCCCGGCCATCCAACATTTGGTTTAAGGAAGTATAAATTTTTTTTTTTCATAAAAAACAACATTGACTTTAAGTAATCAAACTGGCATTTAAAGGGTTAAAATCCTCAAAATGATTGAATGTTTGATCGTTTTGAGCACAGCTGAAGTTGTTTCAAAGATTTATGCAAAAAAAAGCAGAAAAACTATAAAGCTAATCTGTTAACTTTTTATAGCACTTTTTTGGAAGTGGACATTTTTGTCCTTAATGGCTTTAAAGGGTGGTAAATTAAAGTGATTCCTGAGGGTTAAAAGAACTGAAACTGCAATATCTTTGCTCCTGATTTATCTATCATTGATTTTCTTCACATTTACAGTAGGCTAAGTAAGTCAACCCAGACATCCCTCTCCTCAGCAATGTTTCCATGTCTTCCTGGGGGATCCTGAGGTCTTTCCAGCCCAGATGGGATATTTAATCCCTCCAACAAGTTCCAGGTCCACCCTGCTGTCTACCAAGTAGGCATGGACCTCCACAGGGAGACGACCAGGAGGAATCCTAATCAGATGCTTAAACCACCTCAATTCCACCACTGGCCACCAAACTGTGACCCCCCCAACCCTCACAGTGCAGGACCAATACTAATACAGTTACCCCACTACTACATTGATCCAGGTAAACCTATTTTAGTTATTTGCTTTTTATTTTGCATCATTTCGTTTTGCTCTTTTTCGTTTCCCTGACAGTTCAAAATAATCAATAAGATGAATCCACAAATATGCATCAGTTACTGCAAAAACTGCATAATCAGAAACTATTAGGGGTGCACGATAAATATCTGGCCGATAGTTATCGGGCCGATAACAGGAAGTATTACGTCATTCTTATCAGTCCGATATCATTACAACGAACCCCGATAACATATATAATTTTGTCAGCATGGCAGTGCTGGCGTTTTTCTTTCTCACGAGACATTCCGAAACAGCAGGTGGCGCCACAGTACACGACCTGCTATTAAAGCACCAAAGAAGAAAACAAAGTAGCAGCCCCTGTGCTATAATGCTAACAACACAGTGGCGTTATTCAGTATTTATGGGGAGGATAACATGACCGTGTGTGTAGAATTTGCCCTGCAAAGGTCGCAAAGAGTAGAAAGAAGTCCTCGACGGATCTTATAAGTCACTTAAGAGTCATCATCCTAACGACGTTAAAACGAAGCGGCAGCTGCCACTAGCCTCAGCCGCAGGCATCAGCAGGCATTGAAAACTGCAGAAAGCTTGCCAGAGCCAAAAGACGCAACGTTATAATAACAAAATCAGTCTGACAGTCTCCTGATCCATCGCTGCTTCACAGACGTATACCTGCCTGCTCTGTTTGACGTGGTTGCTCACTACATATTAACCCCTTCTTACCCCCAGATGTGCATAAACACATCAAATAAACTTCTTTTGTTAAATCAACAATTGAAAAAAATATATTGGTTATTATCGGTTATCGGCCATCAGGAGTAGGAAATTATCGGTTATCGGTATCGGTTCAGAAAAATAGTTATCACTAGAAACTATTCATAAATTCCCTGTCTTAATAGCACAAAAACATCTGCAAACCCCGCGTACTGAAAGGCTGCAAATGTATTTGTGGAAATCTGGCATTCTGTCAACTCTACAGTGAACTGAAAGGTGATTCTGCACAATATCTGTGTTTGAGGCCTTAACATCTGAGAGCACATCCTGAAACCTTCCGTTTATTTCTGTTTCCCATTAGAAACAAAGATTTAGAGCTTCAGCTTTACTGCCTCTTCATGTCTGATTGCAGAGACGAGAGGCAGAGAGAGAAACTCAGTATAATTAGCCTGAGTGTGTTTGTCAGGAAATACCTACAGATCTGATAGGCCGCTGTAGTTTCCATATAAGGCTCCAGGTTCCTGACCTCTGTTAATAAATGTCCAGTCGGGAGGTTTAATGACGCTGTGGGAACCGAACAGGAGAGCTGCTGTTTGTTTGTGCTCTGATTCACTGATTGATTCACCTCCACGGCAGGAGGAAGGACTGTACGTCTGAATTTATGATTCACTTTCTATTAAAACTACAACCAGGAGAGCCAAGAGCTGCAAATAATAAATAATCCTCAGTAAATAATCACTTCATGTTTCAACCACCACTGCTTCCTCTTGTTTTCTTTGGTCAAACTTCAGCTCATTGCAGGACAAAAACTTTCAGAAATCCCACATTTATTTTGATAGAATTGATATATATTTGAAATATATTCCCAAAGAGCATCAAACTAACACTAAATCACTGATAGCAAAATATTTTCCCATCTATTTTTTCATGTTTTGGGGCGACTTCAGCTCCTTCCCACAAAAAGATGAATTTTTCTTTCCAGTAAAAATAAAATTAGGAGCTCTTCCCAGTGTTTCCACATCATTATGTCTTCATTCATATTGAATCCCCAGCATTATAACTGGTGTTATTTCAGTGCTTTATAGCAGTTTGGGAGCATGTCTATACACAGAAGAAGCTCCACATGCACACAGTGGTGTTAGATGTTAGGCATGTTCAGATGTGTCTATTTCACCATTCGGTTAGACCAGTGTTACTTAGCCCTGCTCAACCAAAGAGCAAGAGTCACAATCTAAGTACTTAAAAGAGGCAAAAAGTGGCAATAAAAATAAGTTAAAAGTGGCAAATGTGGTCAAAAAGCAGCAAAAATGGGTTAAAGTGGCAATAAAAATAAGTTAAAAGTGGCAAAAGTGGTCAAACAGCAGCAAAAATGGGTGAAAAGGGGCAAAATAGTCATAAAATGACCAAAAAACTGGATGAAAATGGGCAAAATAGGCATTTAATGGCCATAAACTGGGTGAAAATGGGCAAGATAGGCATTCAATATCTAAAACCTAGGTGAAAAATGGCAAAAGTGGGTTAAAGTGGCAATAAAAATAAGTTAAAGGTGGCAAATGTGGTCAGATAGCAGCAAAAATTAGTGAAAAGGGGCAAAATAGTCATAAAATGGCCAAAACCTGGGTGACAAATAGCAAATATAGGCTAAAGTGACAAAAATGGGGGAACAAGGGCAAAAAAGGCATAAAATGGCAAAAACTGTTGAAACATCCTTTTGCAAGAGCCCTAATATGGTTAAAAATGGCAAAAATGGGTTGAAGTGGCAATAAAAACCAGTTAAAAGTGGCAAAAGTAGTCAAAAAGCGGCAAAAATTAGTGAAAAGGGGCGACATAGTCATAAAATGACCAAAACCTAGGTGAAAAATGGCAAAAGTGGGTTAAAGTGGCAATAACAATAAGTTAAAAGTGGTAAAAGTGGTCAGATAGCAGCAAAAAATGGGTGAAACGGGGCAAAATAGACATAAAATGACAAAAAACTGGGTGAAAATTGGCAAAAAAATGACAAAAATGGGGGAACAGGGGTGAACAAGGCATAAAATGGCCAAAAACTATTGAAACATCCTTTTGCGAGAACCCTAATCTGGTGAAAAATGGCAAAAATTGGTTCAAGTGGCAATAAAAATAAGTTAAAAGTGGCAGAAGAGGTCAAAAAGCAAGAAAAAATGGGTGAAAAGTGACAAAAAAAAGAGTTACAGGTGGCAAAAATGGTCAAAAATTATCAAAAATGTTGCACAAAATGATTGAAAAGTGACTCAAAAGGGCAAAAAATCAGCAAGAACGTTTCCATACTTAAAGGTTCTCTGGGAAAATAATAATATTTCAAAATAGAACACAAAAGGGCCACAAATCACCACGATAGAGTCACGCGCTGAGTATCACAGGCTTAGACGCTCATTTAACCCTCCTGCATCCCTAAAAAAACTGCGACACCCATGATCCTAAGGGTAAAAATACCCTCCAATAAAAACTGCCATACAAAGTATGTACTAATGTATCATTCCAACTTTTATGTATAAATACTTTAAGCAACCTCAGTCCTTACCATGTATAATGAAAAATATCTGTTTAAAAATTTAAACCCCTTAAATGCCAGCTTTTTAAGTAGAACAAAATTTTTTGTTAAAACAAAATAACAAAAAAGTGAATTTCTTTTATCACAAACATGCAAAACTGATCTTTCTCTAGGTGGAATTATCTGAGCCCATGAGTGTCAAAAATTGGCATTAAGATAGTTTTTTAAACATTGTATTGTTTGTGCAGGGTTGGATTGTACAGAAAGTGCAACACCCATGTCCATAAGGGTTAAAAAATAACCTCAGCTACAAAAAAAAATGTATTTATTAATGTCTCATTACATTTTTTTTTAATACTGACTACAAGTAACTTCAGTCCTCTCCATTTATAATGAATATTTTTTCTGTTTCACAATTTTAACCCCTTAAATGCTGCTTAAACAGCAGTTTAATACATTCATTTCTGCAGCAGCCTTACAAGCTTCACCTCCTCCACCGCAGCCTCCTCCTTTATAGTCTAAAGCTTCACCTCCTCCACCCCAGCCCTCCTCCTCTTTACCATAAAGCTTGACCTCCTCCACCCCAGCCTCCTCCTTTATAGACTAAAGCTTCACCTCCTCCACCCCAGCCTCCTCCTTTATAGACTAAAGCTTCACCTCCTCCACCCCAGCCTCCTCCTTTATAGACTAAAGCTTCACCTCCTCTACCCCAGCCTCCTCCTCTATACCATAAAGCTTGACCTCCTCCACCCCAGCCTCCTCCTCTATACCATAAAGCTTCACCTCCTCCACCCAATGTAGGTCATAATATTGATTTATGGCTTGAATTTGTGGAAAAATGCATAGGTTGAGTAATCTAATAATAATTTCATATTAACTAAATCCCAATATCAGGGGAAAAAAACACAAGTAGATCATTTTTGCAAATTGTTCAGCCCAAGTTTAAATACCACAGGAATTGAAATACAAGTTCTTCAGCACACAACTTTAGGTAATTTCCAGTTTAAATCTCCAAAAGATTGCAAGAATATTTCTGTAAAAGTCTAAATTGAAACAAGAAATTGCCCAATACTGTATTTTTATTTCTGAAATATTGAAACAGGTGCAGAAAAAAAATTCTTCTGGTATCCTGACAACTCTATCTTGTAGTAATTAGGTCTTTTCTCCTATAATAATGCTCTTAGTTTTCTAAAATACATAAATGGATTATTTTTTCAGCCTGCTGATGCTTTCAGCACAGATAAGACACTTTTAGATTTGATTTTTTTGTGTTATTTGTTGCTGATGTTAGCTGTTAGTGTCCTGTGTTTTCCCCATCTTCCTTGTGTACCTCATCTGTTGTGGAAATCTGCTTTATCATTCAACGATGCAGACTTTCCGCTGCGTCTTCAGGCAGAGACATTAGTGGAGCTAAGCTGCTGTCTGGCCTGTGGACGCATCGATCAGGCTCACATTCCTGCTGCTGCTGCTGCTTGGTGATGAGGCCCTGCGGCACAGATCAGCAGCTAATGTGGGGGGTTAACAAGGCTTGATGCCCAGATCGCTCTCGGAGCGAACGAGGTACCAACCACACAGGAGAGAAAGTTGGAAGTATGATGTGATGACAGTTTGTAAAACTGTGTTCGAGCTTTCTGCTGATGGTGAGGACTCCCTAAAGCTCTGTGTCTGTGTGTGAAGAAAACACTGTGCTAAGACAGTAAAAAGCTGTGGCACGTTTTACAGTATAAAGAGGCAATAAACAGACGTGATGAGTGATGTCAGCTTTCAGGAACGGCTTTCAGGAGCTGAACAGATGTACATTTTAATGTGAGAAGTCCTGTTTATCTGCCCATTTTTATCTGCCTCATTCTGAGAACGGCTGTTCAATTGGAGTATAAAGACACCTGTGTTTAGAAGGTCCAGTCACTGGTTCATCAGCATTCCTGGCTACCATTACACCATGAAGACAAAAGAACACTCAGAACGGTTATTGAAAAGTCTAAGTCAGGGGATGGAGACAGAAACATCTCCAAGTCTCTGAACATCCTCCAGAGTTCAGTTAAATCCATCATGAAGAAATGAAAGAATATGTCACATGAGTAAATCTACCTAGATCAGACCGTCCTCACAAACTGAGTGAGCGTGCAAGAAGGAGACTAGTGAGAGAGGACACCAAGACACCTATGACTACTCTGAAGGAGTTCCGAGCAGCTGAGATGGAGAGACTCTGCAGACAACAACTGTTGGCCGGGTTCTTCACCAGTCAGAGCTTTATGGGAGAGTGGCAAAGAGAAAGACACTGTTGAAGAAAACTCAGATTCAATCTGGACTAGAGTTCACCAGAAGGACTGTGAGAGACTCCATGGTCAAGAGGAAGAAAGTTCTTTGGTCTGATGAGACCAGAATGGAGCTTTTAGATGATCAGACAAGACGCCAAACACTGACATCACCACAAACACACCATCCCAACTGTGGAGCACGCTGGTGGCAGCATCATGCTGTGGGGATGCTTCTTAGCAGCAAGACCTGTAGGGCTTTAAGAGGTAGAGGGTGAAATGAATGTGGCAAACATATTTTCAAAGGGGAATTATTTTGATGACGGAATCGTATTTTTCCCTTTGTTTTATAGTACATTATACAGAGATTGGGAGGTACTCTACATGTTTTTGGGGAGAGGGAGTTGTGATGGACTTGTGGGCGGGCTCTGCTGTGACGTTCACCGAAGTACCTCTACGTCATTGCTGCCTCGTACTGTGGCAGCAGCAGCTACTTAAACCCTTTACCTACTGAGCCAGCACTAGCCCTGTGTTTTATATGTCCAGAGTATTATTACCGTAACTCTGTCAAAGTTCGTCCCATCAGAAAAATTTCAACAGTGTTGGAAAGCTGAGAATTGTGGACATGCGCACATGCGGTTCATTACGGTACTTGCAACCATATAACGTGGGCATTCATAGCAAAACACCATAGCAAAACACCAGAAGTATCGCTAGACTCCTCGAAAGATTACTCAATCTAAAAAATTCCAACATTGACAGAGAGCTGAGAATCGATGCTTTCCATCAATATATGATGTGTGGTATATATATTACGGTAATGTTGAACAGCATCGTGAAAACGGCAGCTTTGGCAGAAGACGAGTGAGAAAGGAGAGTGAAGGAAGTGAGTAAAAGGAGAGTGAGTGAGAGTGGTGTTTTGTTTTCAAAAAATAGCGTTAGATAGTGGCATCTGTGCGTGTCTGTCAGATGCAATAACAATATGTTACTGAGAATGTTGAGAATGCATTTTTCCACCTTTATTTGCACTAATTGTGGCCTATGTATATAGTTATCTTTTGCACTGTGTTTTGCACACCCAGAGTCCTACACTCAAAAATGACTGGTGATTGTTCTAAACATGTATAGGTTCACATTTCAAATGTCTAATCAAAACTTCATGAGCAAAAACAACATTTCTTCTCATAAAAGCCATGAAAAACAAATCCGTTTTTGTGTTTTCTTCTTTTAAACTGCTGACAATTCCATATAATGTGCAATAATCATTAACCAGATGTTGAGAAGTCAAGTTCAAGAACTCCTGGGAAAAGGGACCAAAACTCTCAGACCTAGGGCATTTCCTCACTATTTTACAGCCATAATAACAAAATATGTCCAAATCACTGTTTTTAGACTCAGTAGGTAAAGGGTTAAAAAACACTCAGTATTTCGGGGGACTCCTCCAGCAGGGAGGCGGTTTTCAGGGTGGTTGTGTGGCGGTGTGTAACCGGCTTTACTTTGTTAAAATTTGCTTTCACTTTGACAAGAACTCTTTGAAGGAGGATTTTTCCTTTCAAAAAAGCCAAACTACATTGATGATGATGGATCTGTAAAATAAATAAAAGGATGAAACATGGGGATAGGGATGAATGCTTTTTATAGGTGCTGTATATTTATGTGTTTGCCGTCAGCAAGCATGGGATGCTGTGATTAAATGAAGGTAATTAACGGAGTCTCTGCTGGACTTTGACCTATCCTCTCCTGCTGTGTTTTCTCTCTCTGTCTCTCTGTTGTTTGATTATTATTCATTATTTATTATCTTTATCTGAGCCGGGGCTGATTACTGCAGCCTGGACTCAGCTGGAAACAACTGGTGAGTAACATAATTAGATTCTTTAAGATAATCCTGCTGGATCCAATCAAACAAGAGCAGAATAATTACCGATGTTTGAGGAAACATGGCCTTTCTTTTTACAGCTTTATTTGCAGAAATCTTTTCCCTTTAGTGATTTATTGGAAACCATCAACCCTGAAAAGCAGAGACGAATGGGACAAATTGATTATATTTCCAGGCAGGGAATTTTCGCATCAATATCTGCCTTTAAAGGAGCAGTCGTCTATAAAAGGAGATTGACTGGCTCGAGTATGGACCATATAGTAGTCATTCTCAAGTGCTCTCAACTCTGACATATTGATGAAAAAGAATAAAACACTCAGAAGCACTGAGAATGGAAATGGTTTGAATTTGTGTAGAAACTGGACTTCAGAAAGTCATAACTGACCACTGCAATCAAACATAGATGAAGACGCTTTTGAGGAAGAAGAGAGAGAAAGTGATGAAGTTATCCTCATGTAAGACCACGCAACCAATGCAAACTCAAACTGCTGCAGAAAAATATCCAAGAAAACAGAACGCCAAGTTCAAGCTTCAGATGTGGCATCCAGAAAGTCAAGATCCAGTCACAAAGCTGACAAATCTTATCTTACCAGAATGTTAGAACCAAAACTCAGGATTGCTGCAGATCTGAGACCTTTTAAAGACCTTTTAAAGACCTTTTAAAGACCTTTTAAAGACCTTTCAAAGATGTTATGTAGAATCAGCACTTCTGCTCTTAGGTGGGAATAAACAGCTGGTTTCCAATCCTCTTAAGTTTAAATTCTTCTGCATCTTCCTGCAAGTCAACCTAACTCTTTGTTTTCACCCTGCCAGCCACTTCCTGAATTTCTCATACTGAAACCAAACTTCCGTGAACTTTAACTTTGTGAGTGTGAAACACTAAACCCTGCTATAAAAGCTGCAAGCAAATCCACAAAAAAAAGATTTATCATGAACTACACAGCAGGAAGAAAAGAATTCTCTTTTCGATATTGAACCATGCAGTATGGAATCCACAGTTAAGTCTGAAATTATCACCAGCCTGGCACCAAATGCACAGAGATTTTCCAAATACTTTTTTTTTTAATTTAATGATGTTCAGAAAAGTCACTTTATGTGTCGTTTAACTCACTGACCACTAACCTGACACGCCAGATCCATCTGGGAAACCTTCCATAGAAGGCGTTTGGGAAAGGGCAGAGGATATGAAAAAAAAAACTCAGAGGCTGATTGGATGAATGATCTGTCTGTCACATCTTTATGGGCCAATAGGAGCAACAAAACATGTGACGCACCTGCTACCGAGGAGTAAACTCCATAGAGAACTGCATAACGTGAACCATGGCGACCGTAGACATGTTGGTACACGACTTTTGTTGTTTGTGAAAAGAAAACAACTCAATGCTGTTCTTTGTTTTTCTTTTAATGAAGAAATGTCGTCAAGTTCTGATAAAACTGGCGCTTTAGCAGCATCGACGCCAATCTCTTGTTGCTGCTTGTGTACGCCACGACTCTGCCACACCCAAAAGTACCGCCCCCTCATTGCTGATTGGTCCTGTAACTTTCTAACCGGCCTAAACGGTTCAGATGGGAGCTTTGCAAGATGGATTTACCGGTAAGATACACGGAAACAGGTGTATCCATCTGCTTTACAAGGTTAACTGACCACTGGATTCTGGCAAATGTTCTTCGACTGGAAGCCATCAGGATTCACATCGTTTACGTCGGGTCTAACCAGACCAGGATGCAAGAAAAATTCAGACATGATAGTCTTGTCAAATCAGGGTAATGGGGTGTCTTAGATGTATTGTTGATTATGTCACACTTCAAGAGCGTCGATCCCAACACTGGTATTCAGGTCCAAGCCTTCAACTTCTACAACCATCGTGCAGCGGTTTTGCTCCAACCATGGGGATGTGATCTTGCACAGTGGAAGCATGTCTAGGGCACTCACAGCCCTGAGCAGCTGGAGACAGAGAGACCAGAGATCACAGAAGAACCACGAGTTCAAGCGTGAATGTCAACAGTGGATCAATTTTGCCTCTTTGGAGTTGATTTGTTGTTCATTTTGACATGATTCTGTGTCGCTGTTTTTTTTTTTTGGGGGGGGGGGGCTTCTTCTGTGGGTGAGTACATTATGAAGTTAAAAGGTTCATGTTTACTACAAAGGATGAGTGATTTTATTCAAAATTCTGTGATTTTCCAACTAAAAAGTTAACTTTTCCCTTTCATTGGTGCCATGGTAGCTCCATGACCCATTGACCTGCCTATGACTTTTTGCTTAGGATTAGACGTGATATTATAAAAAATGGTGATTTATGATTGGAAGTCCATACTGTTGGATCAATTTGCTCTATGTGGCTGATGCAGTTTTATTTATCTATTTTATTTAACCTTTATTTAACCAGGATTTATTCCTATTGAGATACAAAAATCTCTTTTACAAGGGAGTCCTGGCCAAGACAGCATCATGATAAGTTTCACATATATGACATTAGAACAGGATATAGAACAAAGGTTACATCAATCAACAAATCAGCAGCTCTCAGCAGAAAAACATGTGCACACACTGGTCAAATGTTCCCTAATTCTAGTTTTGAAATCTCCTAAATTAACACAATGCTCAAGTTTAAGATGACCCTGTAACTCTGACCAAGACAATTGAGCAAAAATGTTAAAAGCTCTTCAACCAAAGACAGAGCGAGTGCAAGGAATCTCATACATGATGAGTCCATGAGAATGAAGATTTCAACTACTGACAGCTTTTGGAGTCAGCAGAGAACAAAGATAAGGTAATTCGTGTAAAATTTCACCCTCAGTTTCTTTGCAAGACAATCAATATGACGGTTAAAAGACAGATTTTCTTCTAACAAAAAGTCAAGGTACTTATATGTTTGAACACATTCAATTGCCTCATTGTTCAAGGTAAAAATCTGAGCACTGCCTTGAGCTTGTGGCTTAGACCTAGAGAAGCGCATCATTTTGGTCTTGTTGGCATTAAGAACAAGTCTTAAGTCACAGAGGTTTCTCTGGACAACATTAAAAGCCGCCTGTAGTTTGTTAGTCGCGCTTTCTAAGGAATAGGACGATGTATACATCACAGTGTCATCCACATAGAAATGAAACTGTGCCTCAGTAACATTCATACACAACTTGTTTATGTAAATAATAAATAAAATTGGGCCCAATATGGAGCCTTGCAGGACACTATTTTAAACATTTAAAAAGCTAGATAACTGACCATCAGCTTTAATGCTTCTTCAACGTCTTCTACCACTGAAATAACTTGCAAACCATTTTAGTGGGGGAAAACCCAATACCAGCCAGCTTCTGTAATGGGACAGAGTGGTTAATGGTTTAAAAGGCCTTTGATAAAGCTAGAAAAAGTGCAACACAATGTTCTTCATAGTCAATTGCATTTAAAATATCAGTTTGGCAGCGGCTAGCGCTGAAAATAGGCCTAGCAGATCTCTGTGGAGCAGCATGGAAGGCCACTTCAGGGACTGCCTTAGCTGGACCAGAGCATGCACAGTGGATCTGCTCCTAGAGACTAGAGAGGGAGCAGTTTGTCTCTGTAGTGCGTCCAGAGGGCTGACAGTGGCACAGCCTCCGTATGTAAATGGAGGTTTGGAAGTTTGATGATGAACTGCAACAATGCATCAGGCCTTTAAGATCGAATATATAGTTTCTGCACTGAAATGTCTATATTGATTCAAAAAGAGACTATTCTTATACCGTATATTTTTTAAACTGAGGTCTTACAGTATCCTGATATTTCCAAAGACAGAGAATTTTTTCATCTTTATAACTGTATGTGTCTTGTCATGGAGGCTATCATAGGTTGTGAACCTCTGTATCATGTTAACCCTTCACACTTATGCATTCCCATCAAGTTCAGAGCACCACCTCTGCAGACTCCGTCTCAAAACTACTTCTTGCACATGTGTGCTAGAAGCCACACTAGACGGCAAAGGTATGAGAAATTTATGAATGAAAACAAAAGTTTGGTTTTCACAACTCATGAGTTGTCGTCTGTGTTAAGCAGAGCCCTCAGTTCAAAACTAGAAGTCGGCAGCAGAGACGGGCAGCGCTGGTCTGCACTCATCATACTGAGTTATGTTCCGGTTGGGCGCCCCATGGTGGTGGAATTTTACACATTGTGCATTAAGACAGGAAATTTCTTCAAAGTTAGAGGAAAATCTCTGGAAGTGATCTTGAGCTACTGTGTTGACATTGAATCTCCATGAGCCCAACTACATTGACCTTTGACCTCTAAATCTTATGAGTTCTCTCTCTCGTCTCTAACTGTAGCTTTCAAGGATCTGACTGAAAAACGAATGTTGCATCATATAATTCGAACAAAGCACCATTTCTGGCATGTTCCATTTTATTCAACTAGATCAAAAATCATGTCTCCATCCTAATAAACCCACAAATTAACTTTTGCCCTGATAAAGCAGCATTCAGAAGACTGGTTTAAATGAAAAATATTCATATTAAGCATCTGAACACCTTCAAAATGTCAAACCTTTCAAACCCAGACTACCTTGGACATATGAAGCACTTCTCATGAATGAATTTTTAAATATATTAAATTAAATGCATATTTTCTGCCTCTTTCTCAGCCCGTTTCCCATCATCATCATCTACAATCAAGCGTTGCACTGTAAAACCTAAAACAAGCTATAAAAGGCATTCTCCCTGCAGTTCTCTCCGTCTGCATCCAAAAAACATATTTGTCTTCCCTGATCAGAGCTGGTTCTTTAAAAAAACTCACTGGGAACCTGGTGGAACTGGGCCAGGGTCCAGTATTGTGTTGTTTCGCTGAACTACCAATGCCTGGACTTGTTAGTTTGATAATCTGGATTAAACAGTTAGGGATTAAGATACCAAACAAAGAGCAACAAGAACTTCTGTATGGCATGAAGAGCTGAATTTGGACTCACCTCGGCCGTCGTTCTGAACGTCAGCGAGGATTTGGGAGTAGTTTATGGGCAGTTTGTTCTCCTCAAACACCCTGTCGACAAGGGAAATGTTGATGTTCTTCAGTTCCGTGTACAAACCCTCCACAGCGAAGTAACACGGCCGGTCATCCTCCTTGTTATCATTGAACATGAGCATCACGTGTTCCCGCCACCCAAAGTGCTCGCAGATCCTCAGGGCGAACTTGCCGAGCTTCTTGTGAGTGGGGCCAGTGTTGGTAATGGACGGGTAGACTCCACCGTAAAACGCCACAGCTGGAGCACCCGCTGTGACCATTGGGACGCCCCAGTGGGTGGTGAAGAGGCCAACAGGGGAGGCGGTGTATGAACAGCCAGGCCCGATGAACGCCCAGGGATCGTAGGCGAACTTCAGGTCAACAGCCATGAGCGGGGCCACAGACTCGGAGCAGATGCTGTTGTTGTTCTCGCTGTCCTTGAAGGCGTAGACTACATGGTGGTCAGGCAGCAGGGTGGGGTCGTCGTTGACAATCCTGATGGCCCGTTCCAAGGCGGGGCCGATGCGAGGCCAAGCCCAAGGGTAATCCGTGTTGTTCTGTGGTAGAATGACCGCCAGCGTGATGTTGTGTTTAGGCCGATGGTCATGATGCCCCCGAGGTTTCCTCAGGCTGCGGTGTCGGGACAAATGCCCACAGGCCGGATGCAGATCGAGCAGAAACAGCGAAACCAGCAGGAGAGCGGAGCCCTCTTTCCAACAGGCCATCCTTTCCTAGCAGGTCGTCCACTTCCACCACTGAATTATTTATCCCGTTAACTGTGGAGACACACGAGGGAGACGTTAAAAAAACATGCAACATAAATGACGGCTTGTTTTTGTAGCTGGGACAATGATGCGTACTTCCTCCTTTGACTAAAAAGCCAATAACAAAGTCAGGACTCCGAGACCTGCTCCAGACCGTCATGGTCGAATTCACTGTAATAATTTAGAGTCATTCCTGAGTGGTCTTCTAGGTCAGGCCCAGTCATGGGAGAGTTACTCCCCAAAGATGGAGAATTAGAGGACAGTTTGCTACCATCCATGCCCACATTATACACAACACTGCTCACATTTTACACTTAGAGAGGTAAGCATTTTAATATTTTAACCATTGTACGAATGGGTCAAAAACAGATGCAAAAAATGAGTGGTTATTTAGTTTTTTTTTTTATAGAAAATCAAAGCTGAAAACTATGAATTTTTAGATTTTTTTTTCCATTTTGAAAAAGATAAAAGAAAAATACAACAAACATTTAAAAAGACTAGTATTTTATAATTGAGACCAGATGACTTTGTCATCAACAGGGCAGTAGAATTTCATGATATAAGAAGGTGAAACCATCCTCAAACTTTGCCACGTTAAAGGCCTTTGTGTAGTATCTGATACCACCAGGGAACTAGGGCTGAACAAATTTGGTTTAAGACTTAAAAATATTTCATCAAAAAGTCAAATTTACTCATTTTAAGGGGTGTTTTTAGGGATGGGCAATTAATCAAAAATTAGATTAAATCGCAATATGGCCTGGGGCCTCTCTTCACCAGCCGCCATTGTTTACAAGCTTGCAGCTACTTTGACCCCACCACGCCCATAGATACCACCTCGTTGCCCTATAATGATGCTGATTGGTCCGACCATTCTCTGACTAGAAAAAAGCAGCCGTATCCACCTGATGACAGACATGAACTAAGGACAGTCCAACAGCTTTGAAACATCAAGTTTTCTATTTTAATACAAAAATCAAATAACCACTCTTTTCCCGCATCTTTTTCTCCATTTCATGAATCCAAAGAGCTAAAAATAGTCGCCCGTTTGTCTAGAAAATCCTGACCTCATTAGCATCTGAGCCAGGAGGAAGCACATTGGTATCCTGTCATAAAAAATGAGCAACAACGGAGATCCACCTAAGAAATGACAGATTTACAGACGCTTTGATGGCAACACCACTGTGTTAACTGACTGATGACAACTTCTTTGTAATGTCTGCTTATGCATCTAAAAACATTGTAATTTCAGGCTCACAAACTTGTAAACCAAAGTGGCAGACCATTTAAGTCTCTTAAATTCATAGAAGCACTGGTTTTACTGTCATAGAGGAGTATAAATGATCATTTCAAGGTCTGCAAATGCACACAAAGGCAGCTTTTTAACCATAGTAGCTTCAAATAACTTTTCTCATGCTACATTAAAAATTCACACATCATCTTTAGGAAGTAAAAAACAAACATGATCTAAATTTGACTCGTGTTCATTTAAGACATGCAAGTCTCTAAAGCAGTGATAGTCAACGCGTGGCTCTTTTGTGATGATCTGTGGCTCTTTTATGTCTTCATTTGAAATATTATTCTCCAAGAAAACCTTTAAAAAGGGAAACTATGACCTCAGAAATTATCTATCCATTTAAAGTCACAATAATCAGTTTGAATCCACACATTAATACAGTTGGCTTTCATTTTCAACCTTTATTTTTGTCTTTACATTTCCATTGTCCTTATTTGCAATTTTTTGCCTTTTTCTCAATTTCTTTGCTACTTTTAATCCATTTTACTGCTCTGAGCCCACTTTTGCCATCTGTTTTTGCCCATTTTTACTACTTCTATCCCATTTTTGCCCCCAGTTTTTGCCTATTTTATCCTCTTTTTTGCTATTTGAATTTTTTTCCCTTTTTTGACACTTTTTACCAATTAAAGTCACGTTTTGCGTTTAAAAGCCAGTGTTTAGAGCATTCTTGCCATCTTTTAGCTGCTTTGTGACCAATTTTTCCACATTTTTGCCAATTTGAGTCACGTTTGCACTCATTTTTTGCCATGTTTTGCTGCTTTTTGACATTTTTTCCCACATTTTTGTCCATTCAGTCAGTTTTACACTTGTTTTTTGCCATGTTTTTGCTGCTTTTTGACCATTTTCCCCACAGATTTGCCAATTTTAGTCACTTTTGCACTCAATTTTTGCCATGCTTTTGCAGATTTTTGACCATTTTTCCCACATTTTTGTCCATTTTAATCACTTTTTCACTCATTTTTTGCTGCTTTTTGACAATCTTTCCCACATTTTTAACAATTTTTGTCACTTTTACACTCATTTTTGCCAGGTTTTTGCTGCTTTTTGGCAATTTTTCCCACATTTTTTTCCATTTAGTCACTCTTACTCTCATTTTTTGCTACTTTTTGACAATTTTTCCCATATTTTTGCCATTTTTGTCACTTTTACACTCATTTTTGCCATGTTTTTGCTGCTTTTTGACCATGTTTCTCACTTTTTGTCCATTTTAGTCACTTTAACACTCATTTTTTGCCATGTTTTTGCTGTTTCTTTGGTCATTTTTTCCACTTTCTATCCATTTTTCTCCCTATTCTGCCACTTTTCTCCCTGTTTTTCCACTTTTTACCTACTTTTTGCCATTTTATGCCAACTTTGCCCCTTTTCGCCCCTTGTCGCCTTTTTTGCCCCTGTTTGACCATTATTTGCCACCTTGTACTTATTTTTATAGCCACCTTAATCAGTTCTTGCCACATCTCACCACTTACATTGTGGCTCTTCCTGAGGCATTTCTCAACAGTTTGGCTCTTTGGTGGAGCAGGGCTGAGTAACGCTGCTCTAAAGACATTGTTGTCTGCATTAAATTCACAGATCCAGAGCTGATGGTTCTACTTCAGAGACGTTCAAGCATTTATGATTTAGTGATAGTATTTCAGTGTGGATGGAGCTCCAGTGGTGCTGAGTTTATACATTGTAATCCATCATGTTTTATGAACCTGTCATGGTGCCTTTGTGAAATATTTATCAGCAGGGTAACTATTAACCACAGCTATCACAGTAAACATTCACAATAATCTAGACATAAAGCAGAACAAGTGTATGTTATTTTAGAACTTACTACAGCATTAAACCTCCAAACTTAGTAGCATTAGCAGCAACCTTCACCTTAAAAAGAGTTTTAAAGATCTGACTCTCTGAACATTTCTCTGAAAATAATAAAATTAATAATCATGTTTAAGATCTATACTCCATGTTCTGCAGAATTTCAGTGGGCTATTATGGTACTATAGATCTTCTTTAGTCTTGGGTGCAGCTGTGACTCTCAGATAAATTTAGATGATTTTTGTTATTTTGTCTTGATTAAGGCAACAGCAGAAAATCATCTCTCACACAGGTAGGATGTTTTAAAAGGGAAGAGTGTTGTCAGGGCGCTCCTGCCTACCAGCGAGTGCTCCTTTTCCACTCCAGTCCCAAATATAGACAACATCTTAGACTTGAACTGCCACTGCATTGTGGATTCTGAGGGGACCCGCGGCCCACTTTGGGAACAACTGCTTTAGCTGATATAAAGTTCACCAACTTTACTCCATTCTTCTTTGCTAAACTGCTCAAGCTCTGTCAGGTTGCACAGAGATCAGGCATGAACAGCCCTTGTCAAGTCCAGCCTCTATTCTCTACTGCAGTGGTTCTCAACCTTGGGGTCGGGACCCCATTGGGGGTCCCCCTCTCAGTGCGAGACACTGAGAGGGGGTCACCAGATGCCTTAAAAAAAACTATGGATATTTTTCAAATTACACTGTTGCCACTTTACTTTACACATTTTCATCCCATTCCACATAGTTTCAACCATTTTTTTTGCACTTTAAAGCCATTTCAGCCACTTTTTAATCCCCTTTTATCACTTTTTGTGCCCATTTTTGCCACTTAAACCCATTTTTGGTTATTTTTTGCCACTTCTATCAAATTTTTTGCCACTTTTAACCCAATTATCTTCTTTAAAAATCCACGTTCACCACCTTTTCGCCATTTCTTTCTATTCCCAAACAATTTTAGCCATTTTTAACCCATTTTGATTATGTTTTTAACAAAAGATTTTTTCATGTAAAGAAGGCTGAATGAATAAATAAAGAAATGTGTTTCTTTAATAAGAGTGGTTATTATTCAGGTCAAATATAAAATACAGTTTTCACAGCTTAACTTCCTGCTCTACTGGACCAAGTCTGGGCTTTGGCTCGGCCACTCCAGAACATTCTCCTTGTTGTCCTTGAACCATTTCTGTGCAGCTTTCTCTGGATGCTTCGGCTCATTGTCTGAATGGAAAATTAATTTTCTCCCAAGTGGTAGTTCTCTTCCAAACTGAAGAAGATTATCCTCCAGGATTTTCCTATATTTTGCCGCATTCATTTCACCCTCTGCCTTTAAAGCATACCAGGGCCAGCAGCTGAGAAGCATCCCCACAGCATGATGCTGCCACCAGCGTGCTCCACAGTGGGGATGGTGTGTTTGTGGTGATGTCAGTGTTTGGCGTCTTGTCTGATCATCTAAAAGCTCCCTCAGAGTAGTCATAGGTGTCTTGGGGTCCTCTCTCACTAGTCTCCTTCTTGCACGCCCACTCAGTTTGTGAGGACGGTCTGATCTAGGTGGATTTACACATGTGACATATTCCTTCATTTCTTCATGATGGATTTAGGATTTACCTTTGCAGGTAAGACCAATGTTTTAACCATACAATAACAGAAACATCATTGCCACTGGAACTCAGGAAAATTGGGTGTAAAAAAAGTGGTAAAATTAGGTTAATAGTGGCAATAATGGGTCAACAGAGGCAACATTAATCTTAAGTGGAAAGAATCGGTTTAAAAGTGGCAAAAACGGGCAGAGAAAAGTGGTGGAAAGGGTTTAGAATTGACAAAAATAGGTGTCAAATTGGCACAAATGTGTGGAAATTTGTTGAAAAAATTGAACTGAAAAATTGTGATAAACTGGTAAAGTGGTAACTAAGAAAGAGAAAATAGGCAGATATTTGCAGAAATTGGTTAAACTAGCAAAAAATGGCATATCAGTCAGTGAAATGTGGATATAATGGGAAAAACTCGATGTAAAAAATTGGTAAAATGGGGTTAATAGTGGCAATATGGGTCAACAAAGGCAACATGAATCTTAAGTGGCAAGAATCGGTTTAAAAATGGCAAAGACGGGCAGAGAAAAGTGGTGGTAAGGGTTTAAAATTGAGAAAAATAGCTGTTAAATGGCAAAAAAAGTGTTAAAATTGATGGGGAAATTGATGAAAATGGGTTAAAACTGGTGTAAAGTTGCAACAATATGATTTAATAAATTTTTTTTTTTTTTTTTTTTTTTTAGGGAATCTGGCGACCCCCAGTGGGGTCCCGACCCCAAGGTTGAGAACCACTGGAGGTGAGTTATGGAAGTGGCCCTGTCATCCTTACATTTTCTATCTGTGGCACTTGGTGGATAAAGTTAGGACATCCCTGCCTTAGCTGGTACAACTTAAGATGGCACCAATAAGCCAACATACATTAAAGCTAATCTTGCATCGCCATCTTTGTCCTGGATGCTAAAAGCATCAATCCCCTCAGGAGGAGACCCTCAACGGTCAGTTATCTTCTCAAATGTAAATCAATACATCCAGTGAAAGTGATATAACATTGATTTATTTTCTCTGTAGCCTACCTCAGTGGTTGTCTGGTTTCCTCTTCATGTTGTTTGCTAGTTTTCCTGTAGTTAAAGGGAGACGTAGTACCGGTAAACTAGCTAGCATCGCACCCATGCCCGCGAAAACACGCCCGGCGCGTGCCCTCCCTGGCAGCGAGTGAGCAGCGCGAGCGGAGATCCGTCACTTTGGCAGTGGCCGTTAAATCCGTTTTCTGGAAATAAAACGTCCAAAAAAACAGTTTTTATCGACGAAAATGTGAGGATTCTTAGTCCTTGTGTTGCCTTCTTATCCTGACAGTCTTTGAGGGAAGTTTGCTGCAGGTAAACAGTCGTTAAAAGTTTAAAAGAGGCAAATATATCCGTGATTTAACGCCTGTTCATCCGCCGTTAAAGCCGGTAGCAGGTAAGCGTGTTCACGTGCTTAATGAAAGCGACAGAGTCACCTATTCAACCTTCACGTGGTTCAGAAACAGACATTAATCTGAAAAAAGGGCGTTAAACTGGTGCACTAATCCAATTCGCCAGCTTTGGATTTGATTTTAACTTTCTGAGTAAACCCAGGTGCTTTGTAATTCAGTCTCAGATGAAATAAATCGCTGTAATCCTGCAGGTAAAGTCCATTTGAAAGAGCGCCAAAGTCTACAGGTGAATATCCCCCTCCACTCCTTTCACTTTGAATAAAAACGGTATCCATCCGCAGGTGAATGAAGACCGGAGCAGCGCCGTGATTGCTGCTGTTGCTCTGACAGAAGGCTGAATGCCAGCGGTGTGTCTGGGCGGAGAGATGGGGGAGGAGGGGGGCGTCAGTGGGTGAGGAAGGAAGGAAAGAGAGAGGAAAAGAGAGGGAGACAGGAAAAGAGAGGGGGGGTGGAGAGCTAGGAGAGGGGGGAAGAAGACAGGAACAACTTAGGAGAAGGAAGTGGCTTTGAAAACATAGATTTTTTTTTTGTTTGGATTTGCAAAGTGATAAATGCAAAATCTGAAATTCATGCAGCTTTACTATTAGGCTGTTTAAATGAGTGTATGAGTGTGTTCATTGGTGTTGGGTGTAAATGTGGCAGCTTTTTTACATTTAGTCCTTGTTTTAGTCTTTAGATAAGAAATGCTTTAGTCATCATTTTTACCTTTGTAATTTCTATTCTGGATTTAGCCCATGAACTTTCTTACATTTGTGTTACAACCCCAGTTCCAGAAAAGTTTGGGCACTGTGTCAAATGAAACAGAAAGCAGTGACCATGGAGGTCAGCAAAATCATAATGATTTATATTTATTTATGCTGTAGTACAATATAACTTTTCAAAATATAAACCTGTTTGGACTTTTTTTGAAATGTGGATTAATACACTGCACTAAACCGTTTGGAAGGTAATGTCAGACTTCATAGCTAAGCCATAATGTGCACAAACGTCAGGATGCCAAAGGAAAAAGCAGAAGAAACTCAGACAGTGATAATGGAAAGATAATAGAATATTTACAAATGATGGCAAAATGGGTGAGAATTGGGGGGGGGGAATGGTTAAAAGTGGCAAAGATAAGTTAATAGTGGTAAATATGGGCAAAAATGGTAAAATGGCCTAAAATGGTAAATTAATTTAATTCATTTATATAGAAAAAAACAATAAAGTTGTAAAGCAGCTCCATGACCCACTCTTGGGTCTCAACCCACCTGTTGAGAACCACTGATCTAATGTAGGGTAAAAACTAAGAAAAATTAAAGCAGGTCATACTGTGGAGACCTGATGAGTGCTGTGAGTTGTTGACTTCATTCTCTCTCCACTATTGAGTTTATGTAACAGCTGTAAGTGAGTGTTTCAGAGCTGGTCCTGTTCAGTCCCTTTGCCCCCATTATGTTTCCCTGCCATTACATTTTATTGCTGTGTTATCTTCCATCAGTGCAGCTCCAG
This sequence comes from Cheilinus undulatus, assembly GCF_018320785.1. Taxonomy (NCBI): domain Eukaryota; kingdom Metazoa; phylum Chordata; class Actinopteri; order Labriformes; family Labridae; genus Cheilinus; species Cheilinus undulatus. The sequence continues at coordinate 51,769,579 of NC_054872.1, forward strand.
GATTATCTCATTCCCATCATGGCCGCTGCTTTTACAAGCATCTCACGGATCAATAAAACACATGCCAGCACAGTAAAAAGAGGAAGGACAGCAGCGCTGCAAACAACGCCATTAGTCACCACGCCGGCTGTAATACAAACAGGATTTCTGAAGAGTTATGGTTTAATTCAGGATTTGTTTTTATGTGGCATTCAGGAAACACAAGCACAATCACAGCAGGTCAATAATCTACTGGTCATGATAACAATCTTCTCATTTAACCCTTTACAGGAAAGCAAATAAACACGTTTGTCAGTCAGTGATGGCCTTCTCTGTGTTTACACCAGATTAAAGAAGGATAATGTTGAGCTAGATGATGAGGAGACAAGCCCAGAATGCTGTCAGAGCAAGACAACCCAGAGAGGAACAAACAGGGAGCTAATGCTAAAAGAAGGGGGACAATTCAGACTTCTCCTTATCCTGACATCAGAATAAGACTGTCTTTGACATTACAGCACCAGAACACTGACTGACAGCTGACAGTGATCGCCAGAACACTGTCGGACAGCTGACAGTGATCGCCAGAACACTGACTGACAGCTGACAATGATCACCAGAACACTGACTGACAGCTGACAGTGATCGCCAGAACACTGTCGGACAGCTGACAGTGATCGCCAGAACACTGACTGACAGCTGACAATGATCACCAGAACACTGACTCACAGCTGACAGTGATCACCAGAACACTGACTGACAGCTGACAGTGATCACCAGAACACTGACTGACAGCTGACAATGATCACCAGAACACTGACTGACAGCTGACAATGATCACCAGAACACTGACTGACAGCTGACAGTGATCGCCAGAACACTGACTGACAGCTGACAGTGATCGCCAGAACACTGACAGCTGACAGTGATCGCCAGAACTCCGTCATCTTTCATCTTGGATGGCCCAAAATCATTCTAATTATCCCTCGGATCCTACTATGTCCATTTTGAGGACATTCATTATTTTTGTCATCATTATTTTGAGTTGATAGTCACATTTTTCCAGATTGAGGCATCAAATTTGGCCAAAGTCATTGTTTTTCTTAATATTTTACAAAAAAAAAATGTGTTGCCCATAGAACTCTACTGACCCCAAATAGCTCTTTCCATCCTTGTTTGTCCGAAATCTGGACAATAGACTTCCATTAAAAACAGGTTTTTTGACTGTGTCTATGGCACCAAAACAACATATAGCAACCTTCTCTATGCAGTCACTCGATCACCAGGGCTCTAAATTTCACCATTCCACAGTGATCCAGCAGATAGTGCCAGCGCACCATTTTTACCCCTTCAGCAACACACATGCAGGACTTCTTCCATGGACTCACAATGTCTGAAGCGTTATTTCACCCACTGAACATCATCAGAGTTAAATGAAACCATTCATGCCACTAGATATGGATGTCTGAGAGTGGGCTACATGTGTAAGGAAAAGTTTGTGTGCTCCTGCGTGTGTGCTCGGGTGTGAATCTGCTTCTATGTTTACAGCAGGACATGCCGGAAGTGGAGTGTTTACAGTCAAAAATGCTACTTCCGGATTCTGCAGTCTGGGACAAAAAAGAGGGACATTTGGACAATTTCAACTTTGCCCTCACTTCATAGCAAGCAGATGGACATGCATGAGGATGCACGGGTCCTTTCCATCAATAGGTAAGAATATATCATATCTCAAATATGCAGTAAATTTATATATGAGCATAATGAGTGTAATCACGGTCACATTTTGGTTAGAGGTGGAAATGCGCGTGTTCGTGATTCATATCCTACATATTTCCTCTGATTTTTTATGCCTGTACATAAAATAAATCTAACATGAACAAATGCATTCGCTCACATATGATTTGGTAGAGGAGGAGGCTGGAGAAAAGGATGGTAAAACTGGCGTGTTTTTGGCTCCGATAGACTCATCTGTTCAGCACGGAAGCTATCTCACTGAATCCAAGTCATAGGCAGAGTGGACAATAACTGGCATGAAAAGACTGTAACTTTTTTTTTTTTTTTTTTTTTTTTAGTGGTCAGGGTTGAAGTTGTTGAAGAGATTTGAAGCAATGAAACTTTAAAAAAAAATGTTGAAAAAAATTGAAAAATAATTATTTTATTAACAGTTTTCTGTATGTCCAGACTATGGACAAACAAGGACAGATGGAGCTAAAAATTCTTATTTAATTGCTTTTTTATTTTATTCATATTTGAGTCCTTTTTACTCTTAAATATTAGTTCACTGCAGTTTTAGTCAATAAAAAGCTTTTATGTTTTACTTACTTACAACAATTATCTTTGAACTATTTTTTATTAGATCATAAAATTAACATACTAAGTGTCAAATATTCCTCTCAATGCACGATTAATACTTGAAGAGAAGAGGAAAATACTGATATACCTTTTCTGCTCTCTACAATCTCGTCTTGTTTTTACAGATTTTGTGCACAGTGGAGAGATATCATGGATTTTAGATGTGCAGCAGTGCAGCACTGACATTTTAGTCTCCTTAACGGAAATTAAACTCAGGGTTTTTATCACTCAAGGTCTATTTTTAGCCAGTCTTGATTGCATTTTCCTCATGGAAAGAAGGGAACTGATGCTCAGTTTTAGTTATAGGTAAGCTCTACATGCTACAGGTGACAGAAATGGACTGTAGACACTAGCAGTCATTTTTGCACATCTATTAACATTACTGTTCATTATTATTCATCATGATCTATGGCTCTTCACAAAGTCCATACCGGCGTCAGCTCCCTCTGTCATCAAGCGCCTGTTGTCTATTAAGAGGAGAAAACAGGACTGTGGCTGTTTTGTGAAAGGTGCACCTGTTCAGAAAGCTCAGTAAACCCACCTTTAATTCCCTGAGTCAGAGATGGGAGCAGGAAAAAAACCCTGAAAATCCTGACAGCTCAAACTGTCATGAGTCAGACCGGTAGAAAAAGGCAGGTGCAGCACCCGAGCACTGAGGAGAATTACAGAAGACATCTGTCTGGACAACCTGCAGCAGAACGATGGAGGGGTTCATAGGTGTGCAGTCAGGAGCAGGTGTAGAAACTCTGAGGACATCTGGTGGACAAAAGAGGAATAGTCCAAGCCTGACGATTTCCTCGCAAGAAAAATAAAGAAGTATTTAATGTTTTTGAGGCACACTGGAGGGGAGATTTATCAGATGTCATCTACACTCAGCTCTTCAGCTTTTTAAAATCTAAATATAGCAGCCTGGATACAGAGTTCACTGCAAAACTCAAAACATTAGTCTAATTCAATAAACACCGTGTTATACGCACATGGATTTAACTTTAAACATAAAAAATAGATATTTTCAGAAATGTGCATGAATAAATGTGGGTTAAAAGGAGATTTATGAGGTCAAAGGTGGATCAAAGTCTGAAAACAGTTTTCAGTCACATTAAGACTACATATTCAACTATCTGATGAAGTCTAACACAACTTAACACCAACATACGGTGGCCCTGAGGGTCAAAGGCTTTTAAGAGACACCGAACCTTTTCATGATTTTTTAGGAAAGGAAAAAAGGGGTATAATGTGCTTTTCATAAAACACATTTTTTTTTTTTTTAGGTGTGTGTGTGTGTGTGTGTGGGGGGGGGGGGGGGTCAAAAAAGTGAAAAAAAAAATCAAATAATATGAAAACATCTCATAAGAGCAACATTTGATCAAACATTAAAACACTTAGTGAAAAACAAAAACGTTTTCATGAAATTGAAAAACAAAAATATGCGAAGCAAAAATGTTTTGTTAAGCCCAAAAATGTTAAATGAAAAATTTAACTTTTCATAAAAGTTTATAAAATACAGAAATATTGGATAAAAGCAGAAATTTTATCATGTTAAAACAATCTGCAATGTGTTTTAATGTTCTGCAAAAGCAAAGTTAATTTCATTAATATAAGCATTTTACAAAAAGGAAAAATATTTCACATGTAATCAAATGTTTTTAAAAAGCAAAAACTAATTTGATGAAACATCAGAAAAATGTTAAATTTTTTCATGCAACCCTTTCATAAAAATCAAAATAATTTTATCAATTGTAAAAAAAAAAACAACTGGAAAACAAAAGAAAACTTTATCAAATAAAAACATTTTAAAGCAAAAAGCATGAAACTTACAAACATTTTATGAAAATATTAAAAAGTAAAAGCTTTTGTGAAAAGAAAATTATTGTCATGACATAAAAACTAAACTATAAATGTATTTTTCATGACATTTGTAAAACAAAAATATAATAAAACATTCATTTCACATTAAAAACGTTTTCAGAAATGACAAAACTATTTCACTATAAATCAAAGAAGACATGAAAAATAAAAGCATTTTGTGAAACACTGACAAATTTCTGAAAATTTAAACATTCTGTGAAATAAAATAATTATAAAATTAAAAAACTTATTGTGAAATTTTAAAAAAAGTTGAAAGCAAACAGAATTAAATGAAACAAAAAACTTTGATGAAGAGAAAAAAAACATGAAATCTAAAAATATTTTAGGAAATATAAATGTTGTATTTCATACAACAAAAACATTTCCTCAAATAGAAAACATTTTATAAAAATCAAAATAATTTCATCATAAATGAGAAATACATAATACCTTTTAAAAGTTTAAATTATTTAATGAAATGTAAAAACGATTTTATTTGGGCCTGAGCACCGACCAAGGGTCGGTGAGAGGACCCTACTGGATTTCGTTTGTCCAAAGAATTCTTAAGTTTGTTTTTTAATTATTTCATTTTAAAGTTTGGCAGTAGCACAATGAATATGGCATATTTGAGAAGGCTTTTATTTTGAAAGTCCACATTAGATTGCCTTGTTACTGCGCCACATATATTGTGGGGTGTCTATCCCTCTAAGGTGGAATGAGTCTGTGGTAACAGGGGGTTTCTTAATTATTTTAATTGAAAGTTGGGCAGTAACTCACTGCACGAGTTTGTTTACACCCCACTATAACAACACAGGGGCCGCTGGCCCACGTCCCGACGTGCGGCGGGGTGCGAGGGCCCTTCAGTGCTGCTTGCAGCCCTAGTTGATCATAAAACTGTTTCATAAAAAACAACTATTTTGTGGGATGTAAAAATATTTGTGAAAAAAAAACTTTTCTTAAAATGTGGGAACCACTTAGGGAAACATAAAAATGTTTGTAAAAACGAAAAGAGATATCGACAGCAAAAACAATTTAAGAAAAGTTTGTGACATTTTGTTTAAACCCAAAAACAAAAAATAAGGGGAAAAAAATTTTTGAAACATAAAATCACTTTATTAAAAGCAAAAACATGAAGATGTAAAAACATTTCATGAAACAAAAATATTTTGTGCATCACAAATACCTTTTGTGAAATAAAAACCTGATAAAACAAGAAACAAACCAGGTGATGTTTTTCTGCTAAGACTGAGTCACAGTGTTTCTAAGAGTAAGTGAGATCTTTTTATTTTTCAGTGATTTTATTTTTATTTTTTATTTTTATTTTATTTTATTTCTGCGGTCCACCTTCAGGGCCACCGTACCGACATAATTAGGGTAGGGTATCTGATCTGGTTCTAAATAGATACAGTGCCTTAACGCTGCCTGGTGTGTTAAAAGTCGGCTGGTGAATCAAAGCTGTCCTGGTATTATTCATAATTCAGAGAAATCTTAAAAAGATGTGAGGAGATGATGAAAAGGAACCAAATGGGATTTCTAAATGTATGAAGTTCAAACAGTCCTCATGTCCTGGCCCTGTATTGAAAATGTTGGTACCGGTACCACATTGGCGCCGGATTGTGATGCTCATCCTTAAACCTCTAGACATAATGATGTTGTATATTTCTGTTCCCTCAGCAGCTCTGGTCTGACCCTCAGTGTTTCCTCTCACCCTCTCCTGTTCAGCTGGCGCCCTGTTTTTATCCTGTGAGAGCGGCGTTCTGTAAGTAGAGGATCAGGTGGGCGTCGAGCTGCTGAGGGGAGCCATTAGCTCGACATGGCGTGGGCGTCAGCGGCACCTTTACATCCTCTATGTAAACACTACACCTCCTCTCATGAGCTATTAGCCATCAGCTGTGATCCTGGCTCTCCGCTAAAGGGTGCTCCATGAAACCCTCACATGTTCCTCAGAGAGAGAGACAGAGAGGGGACAGGAACATGAGAAGGCTAGAGGGACATATCCACGCTGTTCCTGCTGGTTATATCAGATTATGAGGAGATGTTCTGTCTGCAGAGTTCTCACAGCAGTAATCAGATGCATATATTAACATGTGGCAGTAAACAAGTGTTTTATATAAGAGCTGTTAACACAACATTTTAATAAAATGATCACATAGATGTGACACTGGAAGTCTGACAGTTACAGCACAAAGTACTGGTCTCAGAAAAACAGCACACGTTTGAAGCCTTTCTTAAAATCAATGAAATTTATTTAAAATATGCACGAGGTATTATGTTGAAGAGGCAGAAACCTTTAAAAAAAACAGGTTAACATGGAACTGGCAGAAACCTTGAGAAGAACCAGACTAGTGGTGAACGGATGGAAACCTTGAGAAGAACCAGACTAGTGGTGAATGGATGCAAACCTTGAGAAGAACCAGACTAGTGTTGAACGGATGGAAACCTTGAGGAGAACCAGACTAGTGGTGAACGGATGGAAACCTTGAGAAGAACCAGACTAATGGTGAACGGATGGAAACCTTGAGAAGAACCAGACTAGTGGTGAATGGATGCAAACCTTGAGGAGAACCAGACTAGTGGTGAACGGATGGAAACCTTGAGGAGAACCAGACTAGTGGTGAACGGATGGAAACCTTGAGAAGAACCAGACTAATGGTGAATGGATGCAAACCTTGAGGAGAACCAGACTAGTGGTGAACGGATGGAAACCTTGAGGAGAACCAGACTAGTGGTGAACGGATGGAAACCTTGAGGAGAACCAGACTAGTGGTGAACGGATGGAAACCTTGAGAAGAACCAGACTAATGGTGAACGGATGGAAACCTTGAGAAGAACCAGACTAGTGGTGAAGGGATGCAAACCTTGAGGAGAACCAGACTAGTGGTGAACGGATGGAAACCTTGAGGAGAACCAGACTAGTGGTGAACGGATGGAAACCTTGAGAAGAACCAGACTAGTGGTGAACGGATGGAAACCTTGAGGAGAACCAGACTAGTGGTGAACGGATGGAAACCTTGAGGAGAACCAGACTAGTGTTGAACGGATGGAAACCTTGAGGAGAACCAGACTAGTGGTGAACGGATGGAAACCTTGAGGAGAACCAGACTAGTGGTGAACGGATGGAAACCTTGAGGAGAACCAGACTAGTGGTGAACGGATGGAAACCTTGAGGAGAACCATACACATGTAGAACAGGTAGAACCTCTGGAGAACAAGACTAGTGGTGAAATAGCCGAAACCTTGGGGAGAACCAGACCTGTTATGAAGAGGCAGAAACCTTAAGGGGAACCAGACTTTTGTTGAACAGGCAGAAACCTTGAGGAAAACCATACACGTTTAAAATAGGTAGAAACTTCAGGAGAACCAGACCTGTTGTGAACAGGCAGAGAGGCTTGAGAAGAACGAGACTTATGATGAGCAGGCAGAAACCTAGAAAAAACTAGAACCAGACCCATGTTTGACAGGCAGAGTTCTGCATGAGAACCAGACTAGTGTTCATCAGACATAAACCTCAAATACCTAAACTGGTTAATCCATTCTTTAAGAGTTCTTCAGTCATTTTTGAAGGAATAAGGAACATTGTCCTTGTTTTTTTCCCATCACTTCTGCCCATTGGTGGAGATACTGTGTTATAAATACCCACTAAGTTCCACTATACCTTATCGTATTGATCACCTGTCAACTGTTACATTTAGTCTATCATATGATCTTTAACCCGCAGTATAACTAAGCCTGTTCTGTGTTTTATTCCTCTGAGTCTCATTGCCATTTCATCAGGAAGTGTCTCTCGCCCCCTTCAGCTTCTTCTTGTCAATAATTAAACAGAAAAGGATCTAAATATTCAAAAAGCTGTGGCTCTAGAGGAACAGGCCTGCTGCTCCTGCTGATTAACAGCCCTGCATATCTCATTTTAGATGCTTTCTACACCTGATCTCCATGATAAAAAAATCCTCTGGACAGGAAGAGACAGAAAGACTTCAGCAGTACAGGTCAACACTGTGATTTCACAGGGCCCTTCACTTGAAAATTGGTGAAAAGTGGCAAAAATGGTCAAACAATGGCAAAAACGTGGAGAAAAATTATGGAAAGTGACTGAAATGGGCAAAAATCTGAAAAAAAGGTGGGATAAATGGGCATAAAATGGCATTTAATTGGAAAAAGCAACTGAAATGGGTGAGAAGTGGCAAAAAAAGGCAAAAGATTGCAAAAAAAAAGCAGGTATAAAAGTGTCAACAATGGGAGAAAAGTGACAAAAAGAAGTGGCAATAATTGGCTTAAAGTGGCACACAGTGGGAGAAAAGTGGCAAAACAGGGCAGAAAGTAGCAAAAATGGTCCAAAAGTGGCACACACGTCAAAAAAATTAGTAAAAACTGACTAAAATGGGCAAAAAGCATCAGAGGCTAAATGGGAAATTAGTGGCATTTGATTAAATAAAGCAACTTACATGGGCAAGAAGTGGCAAAAAGAGGCACAAAAAGGGGGCAAAAAATGGCAAAAAGCAGGATAAAAGTGTCAAAAATGGGAGAAAATGACAAAAAGAAGTGGCAAAAATTGGAAAAAAAGCAGCAAACACTGGGAGAAAAGTGGCAAAAAGATGAGTTACAGGTGGCAAAAATGGTCCAACAATGGCAAAAACATGGAGAAAAATGAATGAAAAGTGACTGAAATGAGCAAAAAGCATCAAAGAGTGGCCAAATGGGAAATTCGTGGCATTTTATTGCAGAAGGCAGCTTAAATGGGCGAAACGTGGCAAAAAAGGCAAAAAAGAAGGGGGCTAAAAATTGCAAATAAGGGCGATGGAAATATGCAGACAAAAATAGAGGTTGACAATTAAAGCCTACTGTGTAAGTGTGGGAAACAAACTGATTAATGTGACTTGCAACAGATAATTTATGAGGTCAAATTTACCTTTCTAAGGTTTTCTTGGGGAATATCTCAAATTAAGACATATAAGAGCCACGAATCATCACAAATGAGCCACACGTTGAGTACCACTGTGCTGAATAGATGGTTTCATATCTCCATAGCATGAATATATTTCACATTTATCTGGGAAAGCTCCATAGAAAATGTTTGGGTAGATATGAGAAAGTAAAACCATACTGCTGTCTCCTCCATGCTCTGTAGGAAGAAGGTCTGACATCTTGAGTGATGTTTCATTTTCACTCTTTCACAGAAGGCTAACAGGAATAATTTCAGGTGAAGTTTCCATTTAGACATGCAACTCAACCTTAAAATGTCTGTTAAATTTACATGAATTTTGCACACATATAAAAACATCTAGAGCAGTTCAGTAGCTCCTTACTGTTGGATTTAATTCTAATGTGCCGTGGGTGTAGAGGGAGCTAAATGAACATAAACAATAGAGGAGTTTGTACCAGGAGAAATTAAAGCGCTGTAATAATAATAAGATAGAGAAGTCTGCACCGATGACTCCATTAACACTCAGAGATAATTAGGAGGAACCACAGCGGACTGCAGCAAACACAGAAACAAACAATCACACAGGGCAAACCAGCGCCACGGTCTAAATGTCAGCTCATCACAGAGCTTCAGTTAATGAAGCAGACCTCTTTAACCTCTCTGACCCACGCTGACCTCTGAGTGCTTTAATAAACATCCATCTCTGACTCTGATCTTTATGTCATCTCCACGCAGGAAAACATCCACTTTAAATTCAGCTCTCAGCGTTTAAATGTCCCGTGAAGCTAAGTGGCTTAGATGCAGAGCCACCATAAAAGATGACGAGTGGAGACGCACCGCTCAGCTACGTCCACCTCTGAGCTCACGTAAGTATGGGAGCATATGCTAGTTTGATGTTTCACTGCGTCAACCTCGGTCCTGTACCGCCCTGGCCTCCTGACTATCCTCCGGGCTTGCGCCAGGCCTGTGCCCCATCTCAAACCAATCATTAAAACAATTTTAATATTTCACTACGACAACCCAAGCAAATACAAAATGCAGTTTCTAAATGATGATTTTATTTATTAAAGGAACAAAAAAAAATCCAGACCTATCTGACCCTGTGTGTGAAAAAGTAATTGCCCCCCTTGTGAAATCATGAGTTAACTGTGATTAATCACAGTTCTTGGAAAGCTGAGTTCAGTTCCACTGGCCACACCCAGGCCTGATTACTGCCAGATTAGTGGAATGAAGAAATCCCTTAAGTAGAAGCTGTCAGACAAAGTGAAGTAGGCTACAAGATCTCAGAAAGAAACGCATCACACCACCATCCAAAGAATTCAAGAACTAATGAGAAACAAAGTGACTGAAATCTATCAGTCTGGAAAAGGTCACAAAGACATTTCCAAGGCTTTGGGACTCCAGAGAACCACGGTCAGAGCCATTATCCACAAATGGAGAAAACTGGGAACAGTGGTGAACCTTCCCAGGAGTGGTCGACCAACCAAAACGACTCCAAGAGAACACGGACGACTCATCCAGGAGGTCCCAGAAGAACCCAGAACCACATCCAAAGACCTGCAGACCTCACTGGCCTCAGTTAAGGTCAGAGTTCATGACAACCATCAGAAAGTCAACAATGGCATCATGGGAGAGTTCCAAGGATAAAACCACTGCTGACCAAAAAGAACACAAATGCTCCTCTCACATTTGGCTAAAAACATCCTGATGTTCCCAAGACTTCTGGAGAAATATTTTGTGGACTGACCAGATAGAAGTAGAACTTTCTGGAAGGGGTGCGGCCCGTTACATCTGGAGTAAAAATAACAGCATTTGATAAAAAGAGCATCATTCCAACAGTCAAACATGGTGGTGGCAGTGTGATGGTCTGGACCGGGACCTGGACTACTTGCTGTGATTGATGGAACCATGAATTCTGCTGTCTACCAGAAAATCCTGAAAGCCAACATCCAGCCATCAGTTCATGACCTCAAGCTCAAGCGCTCTTGTTACCTGAGACGTCACACAGATGTGTTTCACACATCCATCTGGGAAAGCTTCAAATAGGAAACGTTTGAGAAAAGGCAGAGGCTTTGAAAAAAACTGTCACATCTCTACGAGCCAATCAGAGCAACAAAACACGTGGCGTAGCCGCTATCGAGCTGCGCGTGCACAGCTACCAATAAATAACACGAAACATGGCGACTATAGACATTTAAGTACTCGGCTTTTGAGGTTTTTGAAAAGAAAACAACTCACTGCTGTTCTTTGTTCTTCTTTTAACCAAGAAATGTTGTCAAGTTCTGATAAAACTGGCGCCTTAGCCTGGCGCCTTTAATTTCCGTTAATAGATTAAATAATCATTCAGAAACTGCATTTTGTATTTACTCAGGTTGTCTTTGTGAAATATCAAAATTGTTCTGATGATCCGAAACATTTAAGTGTGATAAATAAAAAGAATCAGGAATCAGAAAGGGGGCAAATACCTTTTAACGGCACTGTATGTCAGGTTGCAAAGGCATTTCTAGTGCTTGGGCACAAGAGTACCACAGTGAGAGCCATTATCTACAAATGGAGAAAACTGTGAACAGTGATGAATCTTCCCAGGAGTGGCCGGCCAACCAAAATGTCTCCAAGAGAACACGGACGACTCATCCAGGAGGTCCCAGAAGAACCCAGAACATCTAAAGACCTGCAGGCCTCACTGACTCAGTGTCATTTAGCGCAGTGGTTCTCAACCTTTTCAGCCCAGGATCCCAAAAATAAAGGTGCAAGAAACTGGGGACCCCCACTGTACCTGGAGGTGGTTGAACACAGCCAGGAACATTCTAGAATAAGATGATATTCCTTTATTAGTCCCGCAAGGGGAAACTCCAGTTTACAGTAGCAAAAAGTATTAGACAAAGCAGGACAAAACAGGCCATTTGGTGACAGAAACACAATAGAAATAGAGTACAAATAAAAGAAGTGTTGCAAGAGCACTAATAAATACAAGTATGGAATATAAAAATGTTGTCTTACAAAATATAAATAGTATTTACAAACAGTTATGTACAGGTTGGACATATCACAGGTTGGGTTTGGTGGAAATATTAATATGTACTCCTATATACACATATATATACACAATATATATACAAACATGTGTACAGATTATACATATAAATGAGTTATTGCACGGATTATATTGAGTATAATAGTCATGTTCAGACACATTCTTGTGTGGTAGAAAGCCTTCTGAAAATGGGTTCAAATCCCTTTTGTTAAAAACAGAAATAAATGTGGAAAAGGAGGTGAAATTGGATTTTGAAAGTAACAGACATTGATCAGAAGTGGCCAAAATGTTATAAAATTGGTTAAAAAAAAAAAAAAGAAAAAACTGGCAAAAATTGGTTAAAGTGGCAAAAATGGGCATTGATAGTGGTAAAGGGGAATTAAAAAGTGGCTGAAATGACTTTAAATTAGCAAAAATGGGTGAAAAATTGATATAAACTGGCAAAAAGGGTTAACTAAGACAGAAAAACAGGCAGAAATTGGCAGAAATGTGTTAAACTGGCAAAAATGAGCATATCAAATAGTGCAATGTGGTTGAAAACGGCATAAAATGTGGTAAAAAGTGGTTAATAGAGGCAATAATGGGTCAACAGAGGCAACAATAGGTGTAAAGTGGCAGGATTTGCTGTAGAAGCAGTAAAAACAGACAGAAAAAAGTGTTGGAAAAGGTTTGAAATGGGAAGAAATGGGTGTTCAGTGGCAAAAATGTGTTAAAATTGGTGGGTAAAAGTGATAAAAATGGGTTAAAATTTAGCAAAATTAGTGTGCAGTGGCAACAGTGTCATTTAAAAACTATTCTTAGTTTTTTTAGGGCATGTTGCGACCCCCTCTCAGTTTCTCGTGACCCCCATGGGGGTCCCAACCCCAACGTTAAGAACCCATGATTTAGCAGATGCTTTTATCCAAAGCGACATTTATCTGGGAGAGTTGTTCACAGCATTAAAGACATTGCCCAAGCGCCCTCACTGGATGTTAGTTGTGCCCTGACAGAGGTTCAAATTTCTGACAAAATCAAGTATATATACCGCTGAGCTATCCAGCCCCCAGTTAATCTCAGCCTTCATGATTCAGCAGTGAGAGAGAGACTGGGGAACAATGGCACCATGGGAGAATTCAATCCAAAAATGTAGTTTTAGTTGACAAAATTACTGTCACAGATGGAGGTCTGTATTAAATCTAAACGTTTCCTGCTGGTTTTATCTCCATCCATCAGGACTAAAATAAATAATTGATGTCTAGTTTCCACTCCAGTCTTCCAACATCATCTCTTCAAACACATAAAACATTCATGTCTCCACATCCGACTTCCTGAGAAGATTTATTTTGCTGTATAATGAGTGTTAACTGATATAAAAAAGGTTGGGCTATTCCAATGTGTAATGCAATATTGATCCTGCGATCCGCCGGCTCTAGCAGCTATAGCCGGCCTCAGCTGGAGCCAGGGAGAGCCACGAGCCTAACCCAGAGTGGAGAGGCCCACTGTGATTCCCAGGGGCCGGAGAAGCCACAGAGGCTAGACTCCAGAAGACTCTACACACCCACTGTCCTCTGGGTCTCCCTCTCCCTCTCCTAACCCTAACCCTAACCCCCCCCTCAAAGGCTGGAATAATTTCAAAGTCCAAGGTTCCGGTGCTGAGACGGGGGCGAAGGCAGAGAGGCAGCCCACATGAAGGGCTTCTCAGCCTTGGGAAGGATAGCTTGTCTTAAAATTGGACACCCAGGGGCACGAAGAATCAGAGTGTCTCCCAAAGGAAAAAGTCTTTTCGACCGGGAGGACAGGACAATGTGATTCTCCAAAGAGAAAAAGGAGAATATTTGGGAATTTCTCGAGATGTTTGTCTCTGTGGCCAAGAGGAGGAGCGGTCGTCAGGAAGTCTAAAGGGTGGCAGGTTCAATTCCTACTTAGGCTTGGTCAGTTTTTAAGAGCTGACTCCGAAGAAAGAAGGGAAAAGCTTTAGGAGATGATAGCAGGTGTCTGTCTATGTGGGCTAGGGAGGTGGAGGTCTGTCAGGGAGTCTGAAGGTGGCAGGTTCAAATCTTAATATGACTGTCAGTTTTCAAGCTTTGACTCCAAATAAAGAAGAGGAAACCTCTGGAAGCCCATTGCAAGTGTCTGCTTCTGTAGTCTAGTGAGATAAAGGCTTGCTTGAGAGTCTAAAGGTGGCAGGTTCAAGTCTTACCATGGTTTGGTCAGTTTTTGAGATTTGAGTCTAAAACCTTTGGAGGACTTCAGCAGGTGTCTTTCTCTGTGGCCTTGAGAGAGAGTGGGCTGCCTGGTAATCAGGAGGAGGTTGCAGGTTCAAGTCTTCCCATGGCTTGGTGACAACTTGAGTTCAAAGTGAGAAGGGAAACCTCTGGAAGTCTTAGGGGAGAGGTTGTGAAATTTAAAGTCCAACATCCCTAAAGATAAATGTGCCAGGAGAAGATCTCCCAGTGTGAAAGGTACTGGTGGCGCAGTGGGTTCAGCACACTCTCGAGCACCTGTGGTGGGAGAGGCTGGGGTTCTGAATCCAGTGCTGCTGGTACCTGGATCGAGCAGTGTCCTGTGGAGAGGGGCCAGGGGGGCTATCTGCCCTCTGGTGTCTCGTGACACCTACCTGCAGGGGTTATGTATCAAAAAGGTGATTAGAAGTTGCTATTTTTATAGTCGTCTAATGTAACTGTCAGCAATTTTGATCCTGCTCTAGCAGCTCTAGCTGGCCAGTGAGTCGGCTCAAATTTGTGTGAATTCAGTTTGAAATTCCTCATTCATGTTCAGAATGGTAAAACGTGGAGAGCTCAGTGAAAATGAAAGAGTCTGCATTAAAACACGTCATGATGCTGGATGGTCTCTGAGACAAATATGACAGGTGGTCTGATAAATTTAAGCACTGTATGTGTGTAGTCGTTTAAGGGGATGCCTAAGTGATTTTATGTTTTCTCATTATGAGGTGCAGCAAAGTGCCAAATCGGCTCCCATTCTTGACCTGATGTGAACAGGAGTGCAGGATATGTAAATATGAAATTAGTATTTCTATTTCTCCACCAGAGTACTTATTTTAAAAATTTTAAGCTGAATATTAATGCACAAAGTTGCAAAAATGTGCTATAATGATCCATAGAGACTAAAATGTCTGCATCTTGAAGCATTCAGGAGTAGCAGCCATTTTATAAACGCCTGGATTTTCTTTTCTGAAACAGGAGTAACATCCTCGTTTAACGTTCTATTGTCATCTTTGAGCCTGGGAGGCTTCATGCTTTGGTCCAGTTGAGTTTTTCAGTTAATTCCTCCCTATTGCACTCATCCACAGCAGTGTTTCACAACGACTTTTCCTTGGAGCCCCCCCCACATGTAATTATGAAAAGCAGAGCACCCCCAGGACCCAAAAGAGAAGAAAAAGTGACACAATGCCACCAAAAACCTAAAAAGATTTGAACTGTTTCACTGAAAAAAACCTAAAAAGGCCTATGCAGGTTTCTCTTATCAAGAGATCTTCATATAAACTATAACGGCTTTATCATGGTTTTAGTCAGTATTTATAAATCTAATTTTGGCAGCCTCAGAGCAGACAAAGCTTCACTAAGATCTTTGGCGGTGGCCCCGGACCCCAGGTTGGGAACCAATGACCTACAGGCCTCTGTTTCACTATAAACATTTAGTACTCTGTACCAGTAGCTCCTCCAGTGAGTCTGACAGTTTGAGAAGAAATTTCAGAGTAAAGACACCTCGTCTGTTCTTGTGTTTCAAATACAGAATTCTGTATATTCCGGGTATACCTGCACAGGTGTTTTTCACAAATTTTACCAGGATTTCTAAGGGGTTAAGGAGCATGAGACAGCAGACTGAGTTTATAAAACATTTTATTGTGGTTAAATTTAAAAAACAACCTTTACCTTCATTTGACCTTTTTATAAACCCGTTAGAAAACCAGTGACACCATTTTTGTTTAGTTTTATTATCTGGATTCCAATCAGATATTTTAATACCACCACCAAACAAAGCCAAGCGTAGCAGGCGTCGATTATTTGAAGCGTCCATCTCCGGTCATGTGACCTCAATGTCACGGAGTTGACCTTATCTCCTAACATGACACGATGAGAAACAGTCTGCTCACATCTCGTCAGCGTGTGCATTTTTGGCCGGATCGTGACTTCCTCCCTTCGACCTCAAACCCGGCGCCAAAGGCTCATTCTGCCCGGCAACAGGAGCAGAGCTGTTCCCTGATTGGCTCCCATTGTGGGCAGTCACTTCAGGTATTGTTTTTTCAAGGTTTTCTTTTAGTTCTTGGGGGTTTCTTTCTCCATCCTGAGCTCCTGATTGGCTGAGCTCAGAGCCAATCAACGATGACGGGGAGTCGGACTGTTTGATAGCTGGACCGTCGGCTTCCTCCGGCGCCGGCTGGGAGGAGGCGGGGTCGGTGAGGATGTTTCTAGAAAGAACTGGAGAGGATGTAAAATGTTTAAATCTTCTTTAATCATTAATTTCAAATCACTCCTTACTTTTATTCCTTCATTTCTCCATGATGGATTTACCGGACTCTGGGGGATGTTCAGAGCCTTGGAAATGTTTTTGTATCCGTCCTCTGATTTATACTTTTCAATAACCTTTTCTCTGAGTGTTCTTTTATCTTCATGGTGTAATGGTAGACAGGAATACTGATTAAGCAGCGACTGGACCCTCCAGACACAGGTGTCTTTATACTCCAATCACTGAGACACATTCACTGACCTCAGGTGACCCTCATTTCACTAACAGTGAGACTACTAGCACCAACTGTGTGGACCTCTGTTGGATTAGCTCAGTCACTTTAAAGGGGGAATATTTATGCAGTCACTTTTTTAACATTACAGATTTTTATTTATTTGGCATTACTTTGTAGAAATCTGTTTTCACTTTGACTTTAAGAAGGGGTTTAAAAAAATACTTGTAGGCACTGTAAGGTTGAATCATCAGACACTGACCTCCGATGGGTCTGTAGTCGTCGCCTGAAGACATGTGGCGTTTGAACGGGCTGAAACTTGGCATGATGATCAGACCCAGAGAGACCAGGATGATCTGAGGAAACAAACAAAGGATTTTAGGTTCACTTCAATACATATTTTCTCTTTTTAACCCTTTGAGAACTAGAGGACTAGACTCCATCCTCTCAACTGGTAAAAATAGGTCACAACATGTGTGTGGCAAAATACCATTTTTCTTTTAAGCGGGGTGGGCAACAAAAATAATGATTTGTGCAGAATGTTTCCATAATCACAGTACTTTTTGATTCCTCTGACCACAGAACAGTTTTCCATGTTTCCTCAGTCCATGTTAAATGAGCTTTGGTCCAGAGAAGGCGGCGGTGTTTCTGGATCCTGTTCACATTTGGCTTATTCCTGTTCTTCCTGGTTTTAATGCAGTGGCCCCTGAGGGCCCCTTCAGCCTTGTCCCTTGCTCTCAGAGATTTCTCCAGATTCTCTGTATCTGTTGATGATATTGTGGACTGTAGATGGAGGGAGATTCAAAGTCTTTCTGAAATTGTTCCACAATTTTTAGTCAGTTTTTCTCAAATGGGTGAACCTTTACTCCTCTTTACCTCTGAGAGACTCTGCCTTTCTAAAATGCTCCTTTTATACCCAGTCATGCTACTGACCTGTTGTCAATTAACCTCATTAGAACAGGGGTTCTCAACCTTTTCAGCCCATGACCCCCAGAATAAAGGTGCCAGAGACCGGGGACCCCCACTGTACCTGAAGATGGTTGAACAGCCAGGAACATTCAAGAATAGTCATGTGGAGACAGGGCCGTCTATAAGGGGGGATAAAGGGGGAGGTTTCTGGGACCCAGCCAAACTGGGGGCCCATGAAGGTCAGCAAAACCATGGTGCATTGTGAAGTAAAGCTGTGAAAACCATATTTTATTTTTGACCTGAATATTAACCACTCTTATCAAAGAAACAAATATCTTTATTTTTCTGTGTCGTAAATAGCTTTCTTTAAATGAAAATAACTTCTGTTTAAAACAATTAAAATGGGTTAAAATGGCTAAAATTGGTTAATAATGGCAAAAATGGTGATGAAATTGGATTTTTAAAGAACATAAATGGGTTAAAAGTGGAAAAATAACCAAAAAAAAGTTAAAGTGGAAAAAACAGGCACAAAAAGTGGTAAATGGGATGAAAAAGTGGCTAAAACGGCTTTTAACTTACAAAAAACTAGAGGAAATGAGGTGGAATGGGACAAAAAAATTGATATAAACTGGGAAAAATTGGTTAATGGGTAAAAAGGAGTGTAAAAAGTGGTTGATAGAGGCAATAATGGGTCAACAGAGCCAACAATAGGCAAAATGTGTCAAGAATTGGTTTAGAAGTGACAAAAACAGGCAGAAAAGAAGTGATTGAAAGGGTTTAAAATGGAACATGTGCTAAAATTGATGTTAAAGTGATGAAAAAGGATTAACATTTGGTAAAATTGGTGTAAAGAGGCAACAGTGTAATTTGTAAAGTATTCTTAGTTTTTTTAAGGCATCTGGTGACCCCCTCTCAGTGTCTCCTGACCCCAAGGTTAAAAAACCATTGCATTAAATGACCCATTCCTACTCTTTTAAGATGTGTTGATGCCACCAAATTCAAAATGAACTAATATTGTTCATGAAATGGTTATTGTCTCAGCTTCATCATCTGATATGTTGTTTATGTTCTATTATGAATCTAATATGGGTTAATGAGATTTTTAAAACATTGCATTCTGTTTTTATTTACATTTTACACAGTGAACCAGCTATTTTGGAATTTGGGGTTGTATGATTTAAAAAAAACTTAATCTGAATCCACATGGAAACAACGTACCAGTAGACACGTGCTGGTCTGAGCTCCTTTACTGACCGTCTGTTTGATCAGAGACTGGAGCTGTCGTAGCTGAGCCAGCAGAGACCTGGAGGACATGAAAACACCAGAGTTTATTTACCTCAACATCTAATGCAGGGGTGTCAAAGTCAATCCCAGCATGGGCCGGATTCTGTCTTTGGGTCTAACCCGAGGGCCTAACAAGGTCAACATTTAACCATAAAATGTCAACCTAACTTTCACCAGAAATGAATGGGGGGGGGGGGGGTTAGCACTGATTATAAATGATTTTGATACTTAAAAAGTCAACATGATAAGTCTAAAGGCCCAAAATCTGAGATGAAAAAGTCAAAGTTATTGGTTCAAAAGGTAAAAACATGATATTTAAAGTCAAAATAATGTATTTAAAATGTAAATATATGAGATAGAAAGTTGATATCATAATTTTTGATGGTGATAATTTGAGATAAAAGTCAAGTTCATGAGTTTAAAAGGTCAAATATGGGATAAAATTCAAAATTGTGTGTTTTAAATGTCAAAATAGAGATAAAAACTGCATATCACGAGTTTTCAAGGTCAAAACAAAAAGATACAATCCTTAATCACTAGTTTTAAAGGTCAAAATAAGATATAAAAGGAATTAAAAACGTCAAAATATAGGAAAAAAGTAAAAATCATGAGTTTAAAAGGTCAACTATGGAGAAAAATTTCAAAATCATGAGTTTGGAAAGTCAAAATACTGCTGTAAATTTAAAATTGTTGATCTGAAAGGTGAAAATACAAGAGAAAAAGTCAAAATTATGAGATGAAAAGGTCAAAATATGAGACAAAATTCAAAATCAAGAGTTTTAATGGTCAAAATGTGAGATAAAATAAAAAACTATGAGTTTAAAAAGATCAAACTTTTACTCAAAACTGTGATTCTAAAAGGTCAAAATATAAGATACAAAGTTAAAACTATAACTTTGAGTCATTATTGTGAGATACAACATTGAAAATATAAAATGAAAACAAATTTCTTTTCCACATTCCTGACTTTTAATCAAATTATTTCTACTCTTTAATTTTTATCAGTCATCGGGGGTTTTGTGAATCATCAAGGTTAAGTTCATATTTTTATACTGGAGGAAATCTGCAGACCTCATACTGGTGGGCCACTTACAATAAAAACATGATATGATCTGGTGGGCCAGGTATAACTGCACCACGGGCTGGATTTGGCCCCCAGGCCTTGAGTTTGACACCCCTGATCTAATTCATCAAACATGCTCAGTTTTGTAATGTTTGGATTTAAACCAGAAAGATTAGAAAGACTTCAACATCAAATATATGACTAAACCAACAATAATCCAGCCATAAACAGAGAGGGTGCACTAAAGAAGCATTTCGTAGAAGAAACAACAGTGCCATCTGCTGCTGGAACTGCCAGAATATCAATAACTAAAAGATGGATTCAGCCCAGAGAGAGAGCTTTCTTTAAAAACAGAAAACACTAAAATAATCCCACAGAATAGCTTTGACTTCCTTCCTCTATAAATATTGTAAAATTAAAGTGGTCGTACATGTTTCGTTTCTCCAGCTGCTCCACCGTCCTCTGCAGCTCTTTGTTCTGTGCCGAGCACGCTGCCGCCCTGTTAACACATAAAAACTTATGTCAGGGACTCCACAGCCTTATAGGACATTTCCAAAAGGTTTCACAATGTTTTTGCAGGCCTCATTACTGTCAGACCTGTTGAATCCAACACGTACTACTGGCTTTGAACAGAATGTTTGCCATGCACATGAATACACAACATATGCTGTATTTATATCTCAGATTAAAAAGAAAATTACTCTGACTGAAATAGAAATATGAGCATAATCATACATACAGCAGAATTAGTCAGATGTATGTCCACACCTCATGGCAGTCAGTACAGAAACAGTGGCGTCTATTACCTGAAGTGTGCATGACTCTGAGGGTGTAACCATGGCTACAAATAAGCTGTTAGGAGCGATATGATGATAAACATTATGACTGGGAAATATCTACTGGGCTGATAATCATCCTGGCTGGCCAAGGATCAGGAGTGAGAGTGTTGCTAAGGAGAGCTCAGGCACAATGAAAGCTTTAGTTTTGGTTTGGGTTTTACATTTTCTATTTCGGGCTTTACCATCCATCCAACCAGAAATCAGCTTAATAGAACCTGTCTTATAAAGAGAAGTAGGCTAAAAGATCTCCAACATACCATGATGAGAAACAAAGTCACTGACATCTATCAGTCTGAAAGGATTACAAAGACATTTCCAAGGCTTAAAGACTCCAGCAAACTGTGAAGAGTGATGAACCTTGCAGATCTGAAGTGGGTAAATCTGGCACAACTTCACCAACTCCTAAGGTGCATGGAGGATGAGGAGGGTCTTGAGGAGAACAGAAATCTCCAGCAACACTTGTAGTTAAAAGAACAGCTTCATTAGACCGACGCGTTTCGGCATGTAGCCTTCATCAGGGTCATCAAGCAACCACATTGCAAGCAGCATTTAAATAGGGTAGTGTGGAAACAGAAAAATTGTGAAAAAATTCAAAATGTTACTAAATTACATAATTTAAACCAATCAAAATCAGCCACATATATATATCTTGCCATGTCTGTGAATCAGACACTCCCTGTGCCTCTTTAGTAGGGTCCATTGGTCATAAACCATATGATCAGTCAACCAACCTACTGGTGCTGTTACCCCATTGGCTGATATATATATATATGTGGCTGTTTTTGATTGGTTTAAGTTATGTAATTTAGTAACATTATGAATTTTTTATATTTTTTTCTGTTTCCACACTACCCTATTTAAATGCTAACAGTGGTGAACCTTCCCAGGAGTGGCCGGCCAACCAAAATGACTCCAAGAGAACATGGATGACTCATCCAGGAGGTCCCAGACGAACCCAGAACAGCATCTAAAGACCGGCAGGCCTCACTGACTCAGTTAAGGTCAGAGTTCATGATTCAACAATCAGAAAGAGACTGGGCAACAATGGCGTTCCAAGGCCAAAACCACTGCTGACAAGAAAAAAAAACACAAAGGCTCATCTCAGATTTGATTAAAAACATCCTGATGATCCCCAAGACTTCTGGGAAAATATTATCACATAGTGGTGGCAGTGTGATGGTCTGGGGCTGCTTCGCTGCTTCAGGACCTGGACCACTTGCCGTAATTGAGTGACCATGAACTCTGCTTTCTACCACTACTGACCAAGAGCACTTGGTGAGGACTTGTTTTGGCCTTGGAGCGCAGTTGTTGCCCAGTCTCTTTCTTACTCTTGAACCATGAACTCTGACCTTAAATGAGTCAGTGAGGCCTGCAGGTCTTTAGATGTTGTTCTGGGTTCTTCTGGGACCTCATGGATGAGTCGTCCATGCGCTCTGGTGGGCCGGCCACTCCTGGGAAGGTTCACCACTGTTCACAGTTTTCTCCATTTGTTGATAATGGCTCTCAGCGTGGTTTGCTGGAGTCCCAAAGTTTTAGAAATGTCTTTGTAACCTTTTCCAGACGGATAGATTTCAATCACTTTGTTTCTCACTTGTTCTTGAATTTCTTTAGATGTTCCATGATGTGTTTGAGATCTTTTAGTCAACTTCTCTTTGTCAGACCGGTTCTATTTAAAGGATTTCTGGATTTAACAGATCTGGCAGTAATCAGGCCTGGGTGTGGACAAAAGGAATTGAACTCAGCTTTACAGCAAATGTGGTTAATCACAGTTAATTCATGATTTAACAAGGGGGGAAATGACTTTCACATAGGGCCGGGTAGGTTTGGATGGCTTTTTCCCTTAATAAAGGAATTCCAAAACTGTTATTCAGATTATTTTTGTCTTATATTAAAATTTGTTAGATCTGGAACACTGAGCTTCCCATTTCACCCCGATGGTGGTCATACCTGCTCTCCAGCCCGTCGATGTACTCCTTCCTCCTCCGTCTGCTGTCCTGAGCCGACTGCTTGTTGCGGATTTTTCTACGGACCTTTTTCAGGATCCTTTCCTCTGCCTGCAAATTTAAGTTTGAATCTTATTAAAATAAAGATAATTTACAACAGTTATTACCTTTCAGAGCACTGAAAGCTTTCAAGTCCATAAAGTTTAAGAAAAGTTCCCAAAGAGCCTCTGTAGAAGGGTTGGCGGTCTCTGGCAGTGATCTGACCTTAGTGAGAGGAAGATTGTTGGGCAGAGAAATTCCCTCCTGTGTCAGCAGTTTCTGCTCCTCCTCCGTCAGTTGGAGGTCTGGGTAGATCTGAAAGATTAGTAGAAGAAGTTAGTCCTCCAGGTCAAATCCCCCTAGGCGCTGGGAACACCTACTAAAAAAAACGTACCAGGTCATCATCAGGACTGGGAGGGGCGACGGCGGTCACACTACCATCGAGGCGAGCAGCAGAGAGCACGGGCAGCTCGTTCACAATGCACGAGTCTGTAAACAACACTTGAGAGCTCCACTCATCTGTACAGGACAGGAAGTGACATCACAAAAGTAGATGAGGTTTCAGGGCAACTAGGGCTGAGCAATGCCATTTTTTTTTTTGCAGCAGAGATGTTATGCATTACATATCATGCTTCATTTTTTATGTTTTTCTTAATAAATATAAGAATGACATAAAAATGATCACTCCTTTTAATAAAACAATTCATATCCAATTTGCATTATGAGTCAAAGTAATCACTATTACAGTTTCTTTCAAAATTGTTCAGCCCTAGTTTACTCTAATATTGTGTTGTTGAAATATAGAATGGTCTAGTGTTTGTGTTTGTCAAAAAATGCAGAAGATGAGGAAGTCAAGAAATAATCACATGTCAAATGGGGGGGGGGGGGATCACAGTTAGATTATTTTCCCAAATCGTTCAGCCCTAAAACAACAAGCTTGCATCCAGACGAGACCTTGATTATTTTAGTTTAAAAAAAAAAAAGAAAAAAGAAAATTCCTCTCCCAGCAACTGCTCTCCTCACCTCCCAGACATTTACAGACTGTTGTTAAAAAACAAGGGGATGCTTCACAATGGTAAATACGGCCATGTCCCAACTTTTTTGACACGTGTTGCTGCCATCAAATTCAAAATGAGCTAATATTTTCATGAGAATGTTAAAACGTCTCAGTTTCAACATCTGGTATGTTGTTTATGTTCTGTTGTGAATGAAATGTAGGTTTCTGTTTTCATTTACATTTTACACAGTATCCCAGTTTTGGGGGAATTTGGGGTTGTACGCTTGTCGATATCAATGGTCAGCATAAAGGCTGTCAACATCTTCAATACTTTGCTATTTCTGTCATCTCCTGGTGTTTTTAATGACTATAGCAGTGTTACTCAACCAAAGAGCCAAGTTGTTGAAAAATAACTTTGCAAGAGCCACAATCTAAGAGGTAAAAAGTGGCAAAAACAGCTTGAAAAAGCAATAAAAATAAGTTAAAGATGGCAAAAATGGTCAGAAATGGGTGCAAAGGGGCAAAATGGGGAGAAAAAGTGGAAAAAGGGTCAGAAAGTAGCAAGAAATGGGTGAGTGGTGACAGAAGTGGGTAACAGGCAGCAAAAAATGTCCAAAAATGTCAAAAACATGGCAAAAAAATGAGTGAAGAGTAACCACAATCGGCAAAAGCAGTTAAGAGTGGCGAAAATTGGACAAAAAATAGGAAACAAGTGGTATTTAATGGCAAAAGGTAGCTTAAATGGGCAATGGTGTAAAAGTGGCAAAAATGGGTAGAAAAAAAGGGAAAGGGGTATCTAATGGCAAAAGGTATTTTTAATGGGGGGAATTGGCAAAAATGTTAAAAATGGGCAAAAAAGTGGCAAAAAATAGGAAAAAGGGTGTTTAATGACAAAAGGTAGCTTAAATGGGCAAACAATGGTGAAAAGGGGCAAAATGGGCTTGAAAAAATAGGGAAAAAGTGGTATTTAACAGTAAAGGTAGCTTAAATGGGCGAAAAACGGCAAAAAATAGGGAAAAGTGGCAAGAAGAAATAAAAAAGTATATAAAAAGTGGTATTTAATGGTAAAAGGAAGCTGTAATGGGTGAAAAGTGGCAGAAAATGGTGAAAAAGTAGACAAAAGTTTCCCCTTTTTAAGGTTTTCTGGGGGAATAATATTTCCAGTGAAGACATAAAAGAGTAATATGTGGCTCCAGAGCCACACGTTGCGTCACTGGACTATAGAATCAAAATTGTAAAAGCTAAAGCTCTGGCAAACATCTGTTTCTCCCACAGACTCCTTACCAAGCTCTATGGAGATGACGTTCTCCTGTCCCGGTTCGGTCTTCACTCCGCCCAGGCTGCTGATGTCATAAACCACCTGGAAAACCGGGGCCGGATGAACAACCGCCGTGCTCACCGCTGTGACGATTTCACCGGCTGTGGTGACGGGACTCTCCACTACCGGATCCTCAGAGATGCCGCTGTCGCTCTCAGACCAGGGGTCGGCTGTCGGCACGGTCGGGAAAACTTTGTTAGGATCCACGGCATGGAGGACGTCCTCTGACTCGCTGTCATCCAGCGTCTGAGAGGGACAGAGCGAGAAGAGTTCAACAAAGACTGTACAAAAGAGACTCAGTGAAGTTCCTGACCCACCAGTTGAGAACCACTGTGCTAAACAGTAGCTAACTGTACTGAATCAAACCGGACCGCTTGGTGGAAACAGACCATACACATGTGGTGTGAGACAGCGCCTGTCCAGGCTTTTAATCCATATCCGTGATTTCATTTGGTTTCCATTGCCTGAATCCTTCAGGACACAAAAGCATCTTAAGATTGATTTTATTTTTAACAGTTTGATCGTGCTTCTTCTATTCTAATTTAACAGGTAAACTTCACCTGTGTCATTTAATCTAGCAGAGTGTACACTCACACATTCGGGGTCTACCGCCCAGTCCTGCAGGGGCTTCTCTGACCCGCTGAAGATGAGTTCAGAGCAGGGGAAAGGAGTGTCGAGCTGCCAGCTTTCTGCCGCCACGCCGCTGAGGAACAGCTCCCCGCTCTCAGCGTCCATGACCTGGAAACACATTTATATAAAAATTAAAATAAAATTTAGCACTTTTGCACTTTTAAAATGCTTCAGACAAATATCAATATGGCAAAAACAATACAAACAGATTGCATTGCAAACTGATTTACAGTTTCTGAAAGCACTCAAGCTTAAGAAAGATTTTTTTTAAATTAAGACAAGTGGACAGAAGAGGACTCTGTGAAGGATTATTAGAGGAAAACAGACACAAAGGTTGCAGTCTAATAATAACACGCTGACCTGCAGAAGGAGCCGTCACGTGAGCTTAAAGACAACAGAAAGTAAACACAACCCAAACTGAACAGAAGGATTAAGAGAGCCTGCAGATCCTGACAAACCCGGGTGCCGAAACACTGCAGGAGGATATCCTGGTGTGAACACACCCACACTGATAATAGCCCTCACCTTCCCTCTGGCCGTACCTGTCTGACTGAATAGAAACCTGATAAGCTGCTCAACGTGTTTACAGATTTCTACTCCTCCTGTAAAGCGTGATTGTGAAATCTCATGGCAAGAAAACACACACACAAAAAAAACGCTTTGACTCAAGTTTTAGTGAAAGGGGCTGTGAGAGTTAAAACACTGCCATGATAGAAATGGTCAGAGGTGCTCATGTTAGGAGTTCTCTCTGTATTTTTCATACAATTTAAGACAAAAAGGCTTTTCTTTTAAAAGACAATAAAATATCCAGAACAATCAGTCATTATCATAGGATACATTCCTAATATGCACTGACAGATCAGAGCGGTACAGTTGCACCTGCTTCCCTTATATGTTTAAGTACTTTTCTGTGTTTAAAGAATTTTAATGGGCTTTTTGCAATAACTAAATGCAAATTCAGCAATTTAGCAATATGTGTAATACAGTTATAACTAAATGGCTGCAGTAGAGCAACTAATAATCTATTAGTGTGGTTTGGTTTTAATTTACTAGAATGCTTTTTATTTAATCGTCACTTTCATGTTATTTACCTGATAAATAAAGTGCAAAAAAGTAAAATAATCATTAGGTTTAAGCATTTTCAGCAACATCTTTTTCAGCATTCCCTACTGATTTTTGGCACTGCCTTCAAAAGCAACTAAAAATATAAATAAACATTTAAATATATTATATTCCTTAACCCTCAGAAAATTCAGCATGAAGTGCCGCATCATCAATCTAGTTTTCTGCATTTTCAGCGTAGGTTCATGACATTCTTCATCTTCATATACCACTCTTTTTGTGTGTGTGTGTGTGTGTGTGTGGGTGTGTGTGTGTGTGTGGTGGGGGGGGTAGAATTTTCTGGAAACACCATTTTTTTTTTTCAATTGTTTTGATAAATTTCAACCATAGCTTTACCAGCTAATTTTCAGCACTGCTTCAGCATTTTCAACAGCATCCTTTTTTGTATTAATTTATGATTTCTGGCTACACATTAGGGGTCGCAAATTAGATTAAATCGCAATTTCAGCTGCTGCAAATTTCAAATCGCAGACAGTGCAATGTTTTTTACCCTGAAATGTGTGAAAATACAGATTTTATACAAAGTTTCTGCAGCAGAAATTTCATGCTCTTCATATTGTGCATATATACAATTGTCTTCTTCCCAAAATAGTTTAGTAAAATCCTACTTTTCCGGTTCGTGTATAGGATTTTCTTGATCAAAATTAGAATAACATAAAAAATTATCATCCCTTTAGTATAGCAATCGATTTAAAATTTGCTATATGAGCCAAAATAACAGTAAGATTTTTTTTTTTTTTTTCAAATCTTTCATCCATAGTTTAGGCTAATTTTTACAGTATTGCATTAGCTATAATATAGAATGATTTATTGCTTATGTGTGTTGAATAATACAGAAGATGAGGAACCTTAAAGTAATCACATATTAAATTGCAATATTGGGAGAGAAGAATCACAATCAGATTATTTATACCACTAGACCACCTGCGCCCCATCACCTATCTTCATTAAAACTGAAAGCTTTTTGTAACAGAAAAATGTTTTCGTTCATCTCCTGTCTGCTTCCACATGGTTTTCTATCGTTACAGGTGGCGTTTGCATGTGTATCCAATGGCTGCTGCTGCGGTAGCTCAGATGTAGCTATAGGAAAGCAGCAGTTTAATAAGAACTGGACCACATTTTTAAAAAAACGCTTGTCTTGGCGGAGAAGATGCTATTGCACGCCCCCGGACCGGTCTTGGCATCAATTTTATTCACCCAGAAGCTCTGCCATTAATAATCTACGACAGAAGTAGCCTGTCAGCTTAAGAGTAGCACACGCACACATCATTTTACCTTGTCGCTCTGATTAGCCCGTCATTTTTTAAAAGTCCTTCCCAAATGTTTTCTATGGGAGCTTTCCCAGATGAATGGGAAACGTATTCATAAAATGGATGAAACAGTCGATCTGGCGTGTCAGGTTAGCTGTTTACTGCCCACAGGGCTTTATGTTTTAAACTTTTGGGATCCTTTAAATCTTAACCCACAGACATTAGGGACAGCACAATTACACACCCCAAGAACCAGTCACTCCACCAGAACACACAATTCAGGCAGTCATTTCAACAGGCATCCCAGATAGCTGTGGTCAGCCGTATACTATAGGGCTGGGACGATTCACTTTTCTCCCGATTCAATTTTTTACGATTTTTTTTAGGTGCTGATTCGATTTAAATTGCGATTCTACGATATTGCCGATTTTTGCAATCTTTTGTTAGCTTTTTAAACACCAGTGAAAAAGATGAATGATAATGATGCCTACAGACTATATCAGGAAAAATACACATCACATGTGTATAACGATATATCACAAAATATGTCTAACTAGAGAATACAAAATAGTTATAAAATGGTCAAGTGCAGGATTTCTCAGTTTATTCACAACAATTTAGTATCAATTTCACAGAATTTGATGCAGACTGAGCTAAATACTGAATATGAAGTGCATAAAGTCTATACTGTGTAGTATATATATGTATAACTTATTATGTAATTTTAAGTTAACATCGAATTTAACAATGTAGAATTAAGCTATCTAAAAAAATATATAGTCCTGCATCATCTCGCATTTGACCTATCTTTGTTCAATCTGAAGATGAGGATTTTCCCCATTTGTTGCACTGAATTAAAATGCTACCGTGATTTTTTTTAAGAAAAGGGGAATAAATCATTATAGAGTGACTGTACTCCAATCCTTTATATTTCATATTTTATCAGTTTTTATGTCATCACATGATGTGTTTGTGGAGGGAGATTATGGGAGACGAGCCGATCGTCACGTCCAGCTTTCAGACTGATGGACTGTGTTTTGTGGAGGGCATGACGTCACAGGCCAGTGTTTCTTTCTTGTGTTACCGAAGCCGTCATTCTTAACGACACTACACGGGACAGGTCCTTACAAATAAAACGACTGTGATTATGGTTGCATGAGTAGAGACCAGCGGGAGCTTCAACGGGCGTGTTTGTTGACGTTAGCCGTTAGCTGTAGCGCTAACGCGATGATGCCTAACTAGTAGATTCGTCGTGTTGTCTCAGTATTTTTCTCTGGCGTGGCATATCTTGCAAACGACTGTCTAACTCCTGTCTAAGTTTGTGCTGTCTTTAATGTTTTGGAAGCCAAAACTAGTCCACACATCCACTATGAATGCGGCAGAAGTCGCTCTGCTGGGTAGGTACAAGCAACCGGCTCACGCAGACCGGAAGTCTCGTGTGATCTCGTTGTCTCAAGAGAGAAAAGGCAAGAGTCAACTGCCAGCTGGCGATGCCTGCCGCCAACTAGCGGTCAGGGGGTGAAATTACACCACAAACTACCGCACCAACAAAGTGAATAATTAGCTAATTAATTAAATATCGATACCGCATTTTAAAATATCGATACAATATCGCGCCAGGAAGTATCGCGATATTTCAGTGTATCGATTTTTTTTTTGGTCCCACCCCTAATATACTAGCTTAAACCTAGTCTTGTTTCAGAATAATTCTCATTATGATCACTGTTCATAGTATTTCCAGCACATCTTTAAAATCTTTGGCATTGTGTTGCAATTTCAGCATCTTTTAGGGTTTCTTTTTGCATTTTCAGCATCATTTCACAATCTGCATGATAGGGCTGAACGATTTAGGCAATTAATCTAACTGCGATTTTTTTACCCAGTATTGCGATTTCATATGCGATTATTCTTGGGTTAATCTCGTGTAATTTGTGACAAACTCAATCAATAAATAATTCCATAAATAAGACCATATGTATTTAAAACAATGAAGTTATTTCTGAAACAATTAATCCATAGTAGCATGAATCTGAATATGAAGGTGCAACAAGCTTTAAGCTATAAAGGAGGCAGCTGGGGTGGAGGAGGTGAGTCTGGGGTATGACTTTCATGAAGTAACACTAGGCTTCATCAGTTTTAGATAGAATAAGCTAACTATTTTTGCTCGTACTGCAAATGTGATGTCATTTTCTTTATTTAAGAGCATTATCATTCTGATGTCACCCATTTTGATTAAGAAAAACAAACATGAGAGATTTTTGTAATCCATTATGAAATAATTAACACTTGAATGTTTGCATAAGGTGCATAAAATCTCTGATGCTGCAAAAAAAGATTAAACTGATATTTTGACACAAATTTCAGGTTGAAGAAATACTGCACATATTGCGATTCAATCTAATTTGCCATTAATTGTCCAGCCCTAAATATGACCAACACAATGTTTGATTGAACTAGGGCTGAATAATTTTTTTAAAAATAGCTAACTGTGATGATTTTGACTCATTTTGCAAACTGGATATGAACTAATAAACTATATAATTCTCATATTTAAAAAGAAAAACATACAAAAATGAAAAAATAGACGTTTTTTGTACAATAGTCTAAAAATATGGAACTGGAATGATTGCATGATTTGTAATGCATAATGTCTCTGCTGCAAAAAAACCTATCAAACTGGTATTTCTGCACAAATTTCAGGTTAAAGAAATATTGCTCCTTGAGAATTGCAGCAGATCATATCAAGATTTTATCCAACTTGCGATAAATTGCTCAGCCCTGCTGCATAATCTAACACTTCTGGCATTGCCATTATGATATCAGCACCTTTTGACTTATTTTAAGAGCTTCTTTTAGCATTTCCAGCCTCATGCATTTTTTTAATCTCCTGATTTTAATCACGTACAGCCTTGTCTTTATCGTTTTCATATTCCTCCACGTTTTCATCACTGTTTCTAGTATTTTCTGGGGTGTTTTGCCCTCATCCCTTTCTTACTGTTTTTTCCTTTTTTACTGATAAATGTATTGCACTTTTAACTACATTTCTGTAGTTTTCTAGGCAGAAGTTAAAAGTCTTAAGTACCGTGAAATATCAGACTAAAGTCAAGTACATTTACTCACCCAGTTTTCTGAGTCTAACCCGGTTTAAAATGATTTCCACAATCGTTCCAGGCCCGTGTAAAGCCCGTCAATATCTGTGAGTGATCTGATAATTAGTGGGCTGTTAGCTGAGTGTCAATACTACTCAGGCCTGATCCTGGTTTATCCGGATCAACAGGAGCCATCAGGAACCTTCTGTTCACACTCACTTCTTCTTCTTCTTCTCGGTTCTTCAGAAGCTCCGGTTCTTCCTCTCGGAGCGGCCCATCCGCCGCAGCTGGAGGACGGACACCAAAGGCGGACACAACACGCCGCTTTCTCCCTTCACTGTAAATAAAAAGTCCAGCTGGCATTTACCGAGACAGCTTCCGCCTCCTTTTCTTCTTCTACGCTGGTCTCATGGCCTTTTTTTCTCTTCGTTTTATTTAATGTCGGTCAGTTAAAGTGCAGCCTACAGCGCCACCCGCTGTATGGGAAGCTTAGTAGGGTTTTACTGGCCAACTATGCCACCCACGTCACACAGGGTTTGTCCAATTTTTTTACTACAGTCAGTGTATGCAATCAGGAATTTGAGTCCGTTTAGCTTGCTCTCAGTGTACAGGAATTAAACATTAAATACCCTCAATTTTAAAAATGTTAAAGGCGCACAAAATTATGGAAACTGGTACAAGCTCTTGTTTGGTATTTGAGCAAAGGGTGCAAGAATAATGACTTCTATGACATGATGCAAAGAAACGTACGAATGTTGGCGGATGTGCATGAGGTAGACCAGATAATTAAGATAGTTTAAAATAGTTTAAATTAATTTCTTTAACTGTTAACATGAGCAGAACTTTTTTTTTTTTTTTTTACCAAAGTGAGATGCAACTGTGTGAAAAACAGTTAACGTGTAATTAGTGTTAAATTCCTGTTAAACTGGGACTGCAACGATGGTTTTATTGTTTTGTATTTTATTTTGAAAATCCACAGCGGAAGTTCTCAGTAGCAAACGACGTTATGCTGTGGGTGGGCCGCCTCTCT
Organism: Cheilinus undulatus; assembly: GCF_018320785.1. Classification (NCBI taxonomy): domain Eukaryota; kingdom Metazoa; phylum Chordata; class Actinopteri; order Labriformes; family Labridae; genus Cheilinus; species Cheilinus undulatus. The sequence continues at coordinate 51,801,901 of NC_054872.1, forward strand.
GTTCGCTCAGATGTAAATTCTGCTTTAAGTGTAAATTCTGAGGATATAAAGCATTAAACTCGTCGGTATTCTTGTTTACATGAATATCTAACAGAATGCTGGAAGAAACAGTAGTTTTACTGCTTTTCTAGTGACTTTTGATTCAGTTTGTAAGAGCTAGCGATGTTAGCTAGCCGCCGCTGGCTCTAAAGAGTGACCGTGACCGTTAGTCTTTCTTTCCTCTGTAGTTTGAGCGGGAACAGACGTCTGAGACTTGCTGTTCATTCCCACAGCTGTGGTTGTGTGTGCTGCCCCATGTTTACAGGTATGTTTAGTTTAAGCTGTCGATATCATGTGGTACTGTATTTGCTGTTTAAAACGACAGTTTAATGTGTTTCTGATATATGTTTACTGTGGCATGTTTTCACCACTAGATGGTGCTATTGACTTAATTTTGGTTCTGCAATGCTAAAAGGAGCTTTGGCCTGTGAGCACTATGCTTTTATTAGGGATGGGACCAATCTGATCAAACATCGATATCGGGTCCGATATGGATGTAATTAATAGATCAGATATCTGACTGAAGGAGCCGTTTAATTGCCTAGTAGATTTATTTAGAATAGTCAAAACTAGTCCAAAGACGAGAGACCACAAAGAAGAGTGGGTGTGACGTTAGTGATATACTCTCTACAGCGTGGCTAGCATTGAAAGCTAGCGCAGCCCGTCTTCATTCCTCTTTGCAGATTAATATCGTGCTTCGATATTTGGCCTCTTTTCACTTCGGGTGAGTAGTCATACGTGAACTTAACCCTCGACAGCCCACATACCACTTTATTTCCATTTACTACTTTGGAAGACTGTTGTACCACGGTCTTCCTAATATACGCTAACAGATTAGCCACCGCCGAGGTTCTCATTGTTTACATCCTGTGAAGGGTCAGAGAGGAAGGCTGCGGCCATTAACTGAAGCTACAGCGGTCTCTGGTGGTGGGAGGTTCATTACAGTTTTAAAGAGCATTATAGACAGGGAAGTCAAGCCCGCGTTGATAAAAAATGATAGGTCATTAGTTTAACTTAGAGTTGCAGTTTAACCTCTTTGAGTTATGCTATTTAGGGTAGGCATTGTTGACTGTAACTTAAACTCAGTTGTTGTTTTTTGGATAAAGTTGATATTTATTTTTAGGAGTAGTTCAAATAAATTTGTTTGGAATACATTTAAATTCAATTCATTTTTGTATTTTTTCTGTTTTTGCTTTTAATAAGAGGAGCTGGGTGGTTTACTACAGCCTCATGTAACCTCAGACATTATACCATCAACAACAATAATAATTGTTAAAAAATAAAAAAATAATATATTTATAGTGCTTAACAAATTTATTAGGCCACCTGTCATATTTGTCTCAGAGACCATCCAGCATCATGAAGTGCTTTAATGCAGACTCTGTCATTTTCAGTCAGCTCTCCACATTTTACCATTTTGAACAGGAATGAGGAATTTCAAACTGAATTCACCAAAATTTGAGCCGGCTCACTGGGCTTCTCTGAGAAGTCAGAAATTAATCAAGCATAACATTCAACCACTAAAACTCATTTTTCTGTTCAGGAAAGACAGTAAATAACTATAATTTGACATATTAATCAAGAAATAGTAATGTGTTTTACTATTTTGTCAGGGTTTTTTGTAAATCAGTAAATTTGAAAATTCATGGATAACAATAATAATTCTATTTTAGCATTAAAAATATCATTTGGGTTAAAGAGCTTCTACATATTGGTGTATTAACCATTGCAGAAACATAAAAAATGATTTTGGTAATTACCAATGCTGTTAATTTAGGGCAGCTGTGGCATAAACCTTACTTTAGATGGTGGTCTAATAAATTTGTTAAGCACTGTATATATATATATATATATATATATATATGTATATATATCCGAATCAGTATCAGTATCGGCACATATTTATCAGAATCGGATCTGAACTGCGAAAAAGTGGATTGGTGCATCCCTAGCTTTTATGTCTGAAAACTGGTAGTGTGATACATGATGCTGTGAAAATATTGTTACTTTAACAATTCTGTATATATTTTTGAATGCATACCACTCTTACAGAATCTCCAAAGTATTTTATTTTTGTAAGAGATATTTTTGTTGCCTTTGTGTATTTTATTTATTTAACATTTACCTTTAAGTGAAGAAGTTATACAACTATACGATCACTCTCTCAGTAGCAAACGATCTTATGCTGTGGTCTGAGTGGGAACAGGGCCAGATTCCAACCCAGGCCGTCCGCGTACATGGGTAGCGCCTTAAACCACTCCACCATCTGCGCGCCCCGTGAATGGGCTCTTCTAACTCCTCTGGATGTCTGGCTCTTTAAGGCTGAGCCCTGACACCCCCCTAAGGAGTTTCATCCTGACTCCCTGTATCCACTTTTTATCAAAGTGTTGGAGTTAAACATTAAACAACATTAAATGGTCTGAAAAAGACAGACTTGGTCCTACATAATGAAAATAAATCTGTTTAAATGAGATAAGAATGGTAAATTGACTCAAAAACAAGGCATTTGAAATCTGACATCCAGCCAGCAGGTGTCACTGTTGAGATCATAAACAGATGAAGCACATCTGTCCCCACTCCACCCTAAAGAAATCTCTCCAGTCCTGGCATGTTGCATTTTAACCCTCCCAGCAGCTTCTTTCTGATTGGACACTAAAGTCTGCAGCCAACAGGAAACCAGAGAAGGGATCTTAGCGTCTTAAAGCTGTGTTCAAGGTCATTAGCAGCGATCCACATGTGTTTAAGTGCCTGAAGTGTTCATAATGAAGTAGAAATCAGGATCAAACTGACCCACAGATGCAAATATTTAACACTTTTCTGCACAGTATTTCAATAAAGTTTCATCTTCCCTACAAGAAGAAGAAGAAAGCTGTTTGTTACAGTGAAAGCTGAAGGTATTCTAGGCCTGCAGACAGGATATCTCAACAAATCTCAAGAGATATTACTCAGACTTTGCAGAAAAGTCCACTTCAGCAGGGTCATATGGCCCATACTCAGCTCCTGATTACTCCTGATTCCCACCTAAATCATGAAAATCATAAATCTGCAGTCTCAAAACACTATGATTTTACAAAACATTAATCAAAGAATAGTAGTGCCATGAAAAAATGCCCCATCCTGATTTTTTTGCATATCTGTCACAGATAAATTTTCAGATTATCAGAAAATTTTATGTTAGACAGACATATCCAGTAAGAATATAAAATGCAGTTTTTAATACATGATTTCATTTTTTATAGGGCTGGGCAGTTAATCCCAAATTAGATTAAATCGCAATATTTCTTTAACCAGAAAAGTGTCAAAATATCAGTTTGATACAATCTTTTTTTCTTTTTTCATGCTTTAAACCAGTATTACTCAATTCTGCTCAACCAAAGAGACAAAATGTTGAGAAATACCTTTGCAAGAGCCAAAATCTAAGTGGTGAAAAGTGGCAAAAATAATAAGTTAAATGTGGCAAAATGCTCAAAAAGCAACAAAAATGGGCAAAAATGGGGAGGACAAGGGTCAGAAAGTAGCAAAAAATAGGTGAGAAGTGACAAAAAAATGAGTTACAGTTGGCATTAAATGGTCCAAAACGTGGCAAATAAATGAGTGAGAAGTGACTAAAATGGGCAAAATGCAGTCAAGAGTGACAAAAATGGGCAAAATAATGGAAAGAAGTGGTATTTAGTGGCATAATGTAGAGGAAATTGGTGAAAAGTGGGGGAAAAAAAATGTAAAAAAAAAAAAAGGGCACAAATGAGATAAGAGTGGCAAAAAGGAGTGGCTAAAATGGGCAAAACTAGGAAAAAAGTGGTATTTAATGACAAAAGGTAGCTTAAATGGGTGAAAGTGGGGAGAAAGAAAGGGTGGAAAAGGGCCAAAATAGGATAAAAGTGGCAAAATGGGCAAAAAAGCCTTCAAACCTTCAAGTATCCTTTTAAATTTTTTTTATGGAAATCTTTCTTTTCATACTCATGCATTTATTTTTCTTCTTCAAAATGTGAATAATATGAGAAATGATCATCCCCTTCAATAAAGCAATTGGTATCAAATTTGCTTTAAGAGCCAAAATTCCAGTAAGATTTTTTTTTCTAAATTTAGCCCTAGTTTAACTTATATTGTACTTGTTATAATATAGGGTGATTTCTTGCTGATGTTTGTTGAACAACATAAAAAAATGAGGAACCTAAATAATCACATTTTAAATTGCAATATTGCAGGAAAACATTGCAATTAGATTGTTTTTGCAAATCGTTCAGCCCTATTTTTTAAAGGGAAAAAAACATCTAAATCTGATGATGACACCCATTATACACAAATAGGGAAAACCTGAACCAAAGTTGACCCTTTCCAGGAATGTGTGCCCATTTTCAAGTTTTTGGGACGCCAAAGAACCACGCTGAGGGCCATTACCCACAAATGTTCATTGCATTGTGATGGGATTCTTGGGGGCTGCCCGCTGGTAAACGCTACAAAAGTGAAGTGAAAAGAGTGAAATTGTAAACAAAAAACATGGAAGGTGCAAAAAGGGGTGACATACGTCACAATGCAGTAAACTATGGGTAATTCCCTCAGGCTTAGTCTGCAGAGATTCCCACTCACAGAAAGGGTGCATGAAGGGTTAAAAAAATCAGCGAGAGATCCCTCACACACTTTATGATTTGACAGTGGGACAGCCCTGAGCCCTCAGGGGCTTAGCGGCTCAAAGACAGTGAGTGTATGAGTGTGGACGTTGGGATTGGGCCATTGTTGATCTTGAACGCAACCTCCTCTCATCCGTGCAGCTTCTTGACTTCCTGTGTGGATCTCCCTCTGCAGAAAAAAGCTTTTAAAACCACAAAAACAGAAAAGGAGAAACAATAGGAACTTTTAAAACCTTAAAAAAAAAGAACTAAGCTGTTTTCTAAACTCTGGAAACGTCATTCTCCCACAGTCTTTACTCCGGTTCACTTCTAAGTTGTTTTGGATGTCTGCAGCACGGAGCGTGTGTGATTTGGTGTACAGCTTGGCAGAGGAAAATGACTTCCAGCAGGTCTTTGAGCATGACTTTTATTGTGTAATTACACTGTAAAAATCGAGTTAGCTATAATGAGGTTGAAAATGGTTGTAAAAGCTGCTTTCAGTGCTGACGTGTCATAAACGAGTTAGCAAAGAATAAATACTAGACTTGTATAACCAGGAAAATGTCAAGTCTATAGAGTCAGAATCAGCACTTCTCAAATAAAAACCCTCTGGGTTTTTTCTGATAAATTTACAACCAAAAGCAAACAAAATGAGATATTTTTCTCTGACAGATCTTCTTTATTTTCAAAGTGGCCTTAATATGCCTCCCTAGGATCGCTCTGCTCAGGTATTTAAACGAGCAATCAGGGGCGTAGCTAGGACTTTGGGGCCCCCAGAAAGAATATTACACAGGGCCCCCTTTACCCTTGTGCCCTCCTCAAATTTACTACCCCCTGGAGACCTTTGAGGCAAAAATGTACACATACAGAAAAAATGAAAAAAATCTCTTTAATAACTTCAGACCTGCTCAAAACTACCAAACATTCAATCGTTTTCAAGATATTAGCCCTTTAAATGCCAGTTTGATTATTTGAAATGTTTTATTTTTTACTAAAAAAAACCCAATGAAATCAATTTTGTTGCAAATCTTTGACCCATCCAAGACTCTCATCAGCACCAAAGCCCCTTCTTTCTACTATTTATTATATAGAAAATTATCCACTTTTTGTGTATATTGTAGTAAAGAATAAATTATTTAAAATAATCAAACTGGCATTTAAAGGGTTAAAATCTTGAAAATTATTGAATGTTTGGTAGTTTTGAGCAGGTCTGAAGTTGTTAAAGAGATTTATGAAATTAAAGTAGAAAAGATATTGATGTATGCTGATTAAATAGCAGTTTTTTGTAGGTGTACATTTTTGGCCTCGAAGGTGTCCAGAGGGTGCAAAGGTATGAGTGACAAATAAAGAGTATGAACGACATTTAAGAGTAAAACATGTTGGATTTCAAAAATTTTACTAGTAAGAAAAGTTCCTGTAAAAATTCGTGCCACAAGCTGTAAAACTGACAAAATGATCACCAATTTAAAAAAAAAAGGTTGAGAAAAATGGCCAAAAATGCCTGAGGAGGGCACAAAGGTTAACTGGCTAGCCATCCATGCATTTTAATGTATTTGTGCACCATAATTTCCCCATTTATGAGCAATATTTTTACTGTAGTTGAATTAATTTTACATGCATTATTTTGCAGCACTGGCCTAAACCATTTGGACATTTTTAAGGGAGGAGCAGGATTTGTATTTTACTCTATTTGATACAAATTTCAGTCTGTTGACAACTGTAGGTGTCTGCAGATTTCCTCCCGTACAAAAATGTAAACTTAACCATGAGGATTTAAAAAATCCTGAAGTCACAGAAAAATGAAAATAAATAAATAAATAAATAAAAACAAAAACAAAGGCTAAAAATAACTAGATCAAAATTGCAATTTCAGCTAAAATTGCATGGGGATGCTGAGAGCTGAGTTGTGGAAGAACTGCTGAAAATAGCCAAAAGTGCAAAAATAGTGTAAAATGGCATAAAAGGAGCTGAAAATGGCATTCAGTAGCTCAAAAAGGATAAAAATAGCTGAAAGTAGCCTTGACATAGCTGAAAATAGCATGAAAATAGCTGATTTGTGCCTACAAGTACCTGAAAATTGCATTCAACTGCTGAAAAATCATCGAAATAGCTGAAAATAGCTTTATTTTAAAAATTATAAAAGTTAGAAACAAGAAAAGTCATAGCAGTCAAATGACGAATAAACTGATATTTTTAAAGTTTAAACGGTGTCGATTTGACAAAGTTTGAAGGAGGAGATAGCTGGCGCAGAAGAAGAATAATAAACAAAATGGCTGACGCGAATATCAATAGTGTGGATGCTCAGCATCCCCACTAATAATTACATGAAAAGTCAGGATATGGTAAAGAAAATGTGTAGTCATTTATTTATTTATTTATTTTTCAATTTTACATCTCACAATTACGACTGAAACTCTATTTTCATGTAAGTTCTCATATTCTGCCTCTTCAAATTTATAGATTTGACCTAAATATTTTTTTTACCTTTTAGGTCACAATTTTAAATTTATGTCATATTCTATTTTTTTTACTCATTATTTTTTTTATTTTATGTCCTGATTTCACCTTTTCAACTCCTAACTTTGACTTTTAATCCCATATTTTGAGCTTTAAGCCTCACAATTTAAAATTTTGTCTCATATTTTGACATTTAAAACATAATTCTGGCTTTCTTTTTCATATGTTTGCTTTTTTTAAACATTATTTTGACACTTAATTTTTTGTTTTGACCTTTTGAACTAATAAGTTTGGCTATTTTTCTCTGATTTTGAGCCTTTAAACTTATCATTTGACTTCTTTTAATCTCAGAATCATTTATCATCAGTGTTAATTTTCCCCCCATTGTTCATTACTGTTGAAAATAAGGTTGGCAGTTTATGGTTAAACGTTGACCCTGTCAGGGTCTCAGATAAGACCGAAATTCAGAATCTGGGCCCTTCTGTGTTTGAGTTTGACACCCCTGATGTAGTTTCTTTTGATTCAATAATGATGCTAAAAAACACTTTTCAAGGGCCTCTTCCTACTGTGTGCCCAGGTAATCAGTGCCCCTTTCCCCCCTGTGCTACGCCCATGGTAACAGCATACGTATTTGTATAAATGCTGCAGGTCCTGGAAATCTGCAGTGACGCCTTCAATGGACTGGACTACATGCCTGTCACCTTTCACCGCTGGCTGCACGAGCCCGGACGCCTCGTCTTCATCGCAAGGATAAAGACCAGGGTGGTGAGGACAGAAGATAAACACCGTAAAAAGAGAAATACAACTACAATTCCAGAAAAGTATAGGCGCTGTGTAAAATGTAAATTTTAACAAGTCAACAATTGTCAAATCTCATGAACCCGTATTTTATTCACAATAGAACATAAACAACATATCAGATGTTGAAACTGAAACATTTTAACATTTCCTGAAAAATATTAGCTTAATCTGAATTTGATGGTTGGCAACACATCTCAAAAAAGTAGGGACAGTGCAACAAAAGACTGGAAAACTCAGTGAATCTAATGAAAAACAGCAGGAGGAGCATTTGGCATCTAATAAGGTTACAGGTCAGCAACATGACTGGGTATAAATGGGGTATTTACTGAACACTTCCAGAAATCATTGTCTGTCAACACAGTTGGCCCTGCCATCCTCAAATGACAGTTAAAGCTGGATCATGGAGAGAAGAAGCTGAATAGAATCCAGAAACAGCATGGTCCGTCTTCTCTGGACCAAAGCTCATTTAACATGGACTGAGGAAACATGGAAAACTGCTCTGTGGTCAGAGGAAAGCACAGACGCCGTGTCCTGTGGACTAAAGAGGAGAGGGAGCATCCAGCTTGTTCTCCTGGCTCAGGTCTAAAGCCTGCATCTCTGATGGTATGAGGTTGCATTAGTGCCTATGGCGTGGGCAGCTCTAACATCTGGAAAGGAACTATCAATGCTGGAAAGTAGAGAGAGGTTTTAGAGAGCAGTGATACTTAACGTGTGGCTCTTTTGTGAATTTTTTCCCCTCTTTTTTTGCCTTTCTTGTCACTTTTTGCCCATTTAAGCTGCCTTTTGCAATTAAATGCCACCTATTTCCCATTTCACCACTCTTTGATGTGTTTTGCCCATTTTCCCACCTTGTTGCAGATTTTTGTGCATTTAAGTCACTTTTCATGCATTTCCTGCCACATTTTTGCCACTTTTGGACCATTTTTGCCACCTGTAACTCATTTTTTTTACCTTTTCTCACCCATTTTTGCCACTTTATGCCCCGTTTTGCCACTTTTCACCCAGTGTTTGCTGCTTTTTTCCCATTTTTGCCACTTCTTTTGTCACCTTTCACCCATTTTTGACACTTTATCCTGCTTTTTGCAATTTTTTGCCCCCTTTTGCCTATTTTTGCCACATCTCACCCATGAGGCTGCCCTTTGCAGTTTAATTCCACTTAATTCCTGTTTTTCCACCTTTTTTTCTGATTTTTGCCCATTTTAGTCACTTTCAAGCATTTCTTGCCACATTTTTGCACTTTTTGGACCATTTTTGCCACCTGTAACTCATTTTTTTGCCATTTCTCTCCCATTTTTACCACTTTCTGGCCTTTTTTGCCACTTCTCACCCATTAAAGCTGCCTTTTGCAATCAAATGCCCATTTTTTTAGCCCATTTTTCCCACCTTTTTTCAGATTTTTGCCACTTGTTGACAGTTTTTTGCCAGCTTTAACTTATTTTTTGGTCACTTTTCACCCATTTTTGCTACATTCTGCCCTTTCTTGCCACTGTTCTCCCAGTGTTTGCCGCTTTTTGACCACTTTTGCCATCTGTAACTTACTTTAATTGCCACTTTTCACCACTTAGATTGTAGCTCTTGCAAATGTATTTTTCAAAAATTTGGCTCTTTGGTTGAGTACCACTGTTTTAGAGCAACATATGCTCCCATCCAGACAACGTCTCTGTCATGGAAGGCCTTGACTATTTCAGCAAGACTATGCTAAACCACATACCCCATCCATCACAACAGCATGGCTTCACAGGAGGAGAGTCTGGGTCCTGATCTGGTCTATCTGCAGTCCAGACTTTTCACCAAGAGAAAACATTTGGAGCATCAGGAAAGGAAAAATCCAGGAAAGAAGACCTAGGACTGTTGAGCAGCTAGAATCCTACATCAGGCAAGAATGGGACAACATTCCTCTCCCAAAATTCCATCAACCAGTTTACATACTGTTGTTAAAAGAAGAGGGGATGCTACACAATGGTAAACATGGCCCTGTCCTGACTTTTTTGAGACGTGTTGCTGCCATCAGATTCAAAATGAGTTAATATTTTCATGAAACGGTAAAATGTCTCAGTTTAACATCTGATATGTTGTTTTTTATCTGTTGTGACTAAAATATGGCTTTAGGAGATTTGACAATCATTTACTTTTTTAGACAGCATCCCAACCTTTTTGATATTGTGGTTGTATTTGTGCATGTATTAGTTTTTAACAGTTTGATTTTAGTTTATATGTGGCATTTATGTTTAAGGAAGACACATTTACTGACCACTTTAATAGGTACATCTTACTAGTGTCATACTGGACCTTGAGGTTTCAGTGAATTTTGGCCCTAAGTTTTTAGCCAACAGGACTTGCACCAACTTTAGTCAACAGATGTACCTAATAAAGTGGCTGGTGAGTATCCAGTAATCTCACTGTGTACTAATCTGCTTCTTCCAGGTGGCTCTAGAGTCTGCTCTGCTGGTAGACGGGGGTCAGACGGTTGTTTTTCAGGGGCTCAGGGTGGCATCTGACCTGAGGGGCTGTGGCATCGCCAGTGCCCTGCAGAGGCACATCACTGGGTACATCCACCATCATTACCCACAAGTTTCTGCTGTCAGGCTGAGCCGAGGAGACCGACCTTCGCCACAGTCACTGGTGAAGTACCGGCTTATAGCTAAAGAGGTGTGCGTCACACTCAGGCCTGAATACTGCCCGACCTCCTGAATCCAGAAACCCCTTAAACCAGTGTTCCTCAACGTGTGGCTCATTTGTGATGATTTGTGGCTCTTAATTTGAAATGTTATTCCCCCAGAAAACCTTAAAAAGGGAAATTTTACCTCAGAAATTATCCATTGCAAGTCACACTGATCAGTTCGTTTTCCACTCTTACACAGTAGGCTTTAATTGTCAACCTCTATTTTTGTCTCCATGTTTCCATTGCCCTTATTTGCTACCTTAATTCCATTTTTACTGCTTTTAGCCCATTTTTGCCTTTTTTATCTGGCTGTTTGCAATTTTTTGCCATTTTTTGCCAGTTTATATCAATTATTCATTTCTATTTTTTTTTTTTTACCAAATTTCCACACATTTTTGCCAATTTAAAGCCATTTAGGCCACTTTTGAACTCCCCTTTACCACTATTTATGCCCATTTTTTCCACTTTAACCAATTTTTGCCATTGATTTCTTTTGCCAGTTTTATATAATTGTACTCATTTCTGGCATCCGCACTTTTAAAATCCAATTTCACCACTTTTTCCACCTTTTCTTTGCCATTTCTAACCCATTTTAGCCATTTTTAACCCATTTAATTAGGGCCTGAGCACCGACCAAGGGTCGGCGAGGACCCTATTGGATTTCGTTTGTCCTAAGAATTCAGGCAATTTGAGGTTCATATTCGGGGCCTCAACATATGTAAAAAGTCAATTTTTTTCCTCAAAAACTGTCTCCCACGAGAAATAACCATCTGGTGGAGGACTGGTGTAAGTCCGTCACACAATTTTTTCTAGGGGGCACCAAAAGTGAGATAGGGCCATAGGTAATACCTACGTGCACAAAAATCAGTACACATATATATAATGATGAGACGAAAACAATTTACATTATGACCATCCTCTAAAATGTACAGGAACCAAACTACAGGCGCCAAAAGGTCAAAATTTGGTGCTTTTTAGCTTTGGTCTGATTAACTCAAGAATTTTTTTTACTCAAAGTAGACAACCTTGAGACCCAAAGTTGTGCTCTTTGTGAGTTTTCACCTTAGGGCAGCAACATTATTGGAGCACAAATTTAAACTTTTAAAGGCTTTTATTTTGAAAGTCCACATTAGATTGCCTTGTTACTGCACCAGATATATTGTGGGGTTTTCAACTATCCCTCTAAGGTGGAATGAGTCTGTGGTAACAGGGGGTTTCTTAAGAATTTCAGTTGAAATTTGGCCAGTAACTCACTGTACGAGTTTGCTTACACCCCACTATAACAACACAGGGGCCGATGGCCCACACCCTGACGTGCGTCGTGGTGCGAGGGCCCTTCAGTGCTGCTTGCAGCCCTAGTTCTACTTTTTTCAACAAAAACAATTTACATTTTTAAGAAGGCAATTTACTACACAAATGATTTTAAAAATATATGTGTTTCTTTGATAAGAGTGTTTTTTTTATCAGGTTAGATATAAAATATATGGCTATCACAGCCTAACTTTGTAATGGACCATGACTTTGCTGACCTCCATGGGCCCCTAGTTTGGCTGGGCGCCAGAAAGCTCTCCCATTTATCCCCTCTTATGGGTGACCTTGTCTGCAGAAGACTATCTTGAATGTGCATGTCCGTGCTGAACCACCTTCAGGTACAGTGGGGGTCCCCAGTCTCTGGTACCTTTATTTTGGGGCTTGCGGGCTGAAAAGGTTGAGAACCCCTGGGCTAGAGTCCCAAAGCCTTTTGTATTTGTAACCATTTAGCTATGATGGCTGTCAGTGACTTTACCATCTGTTCTTGAATTTCTTTCAACTTCAACTTTATTGTCAAAATGAGTTGAAACAGAACCACATAATGGAAAAACATCACATTAGACTACCGTTATTAAGAGACACCTTAATTGATCAATACTAAGTTCTAGTTTATTTTATTTTATTGAGTTTATTAGTCTGAAGGTTTTTTTTTTTACTGTGGGGAAACCGGAGCATCCCGGAGAAAACCCACATTAACACACACAAACAATAACACTTGAGGAGTAATATTCTCCATATGCTGGAGTCCATCACTCTTTCAGTGTCATGTTGGAGGTGTGTAGGTGAGGAGGTGATCAGAGGAGACTGCTGGCTGTGGAGAATGATCATATCTGCGCCTGAGGTCGTTGTTATCATGACCCAGATTTTGATATCTGCCAGTAATTCTGATGTTCTCCTTCTCTAGCTCCAGGCACCGACTCCTCAGCTTGCGTATCGCCTCTTTGTTCTCATCCCATTCAAACGGCTGCCTGGTGAGCCTGAATTCCACATCTCCAGACTGGCTGAATGACTGAATGTAGGGCGTTTGCATCTGAAGGTTGGTGAGCATGAAGCTGTTGTTCTGAGCCTGTAGAGCCTCGGTCAGTCTCTGATTCTCCTCCTGATAAGACATGTTCTTCCCCAGAGCTTCCTGCAGCTCACGTTGATGTCTGAAACACGCGTTTTTTTCACTCTGGAGGTCAGAGACAGCTTTATCCGCTCTCTGCCGCAGCTCAAAGTTCCACCTCCTCTCTTCTCTCAGTTCACCTTCGAGCACCGCCATTCTCGCCGCGCTGTCAATCTGCGAAGCCTTGAACTGTTCGATCGTGGTTTGGAGGTTGCTGATGGAGAGCTGATAGTCAGACATGATCTTGTTGTTGGCTGATCGCATCTCTTCAGAGCGGTCCTTGAGGTCAGAGACGGCTTTGTCCGCTGTCTGCTGCAGCTCAGATTTCCTCTTCCTCTCTTCTCTGAGTTCATCTTCAAGTGCCGCCATTCTCGCCACGCTCTTAATCTGCGAAGCCTTTAACTCTTCGATCTTGGCTTGGAGGTCAGTGATGGTGAGCTGATTGTCAGAAGTGGTCTTATTGTTAGCTGAGCGCATCTCTTCATAGCGTTCAAAGAGCTTGTGGTACTTGGACTTCAATTTGCTGTACTTGTTCCTGATGTCTTTGTTTTCATCCAACAATGTACTCGCATCCTGATGCTCCAAAGACTTGAAGCAGGTGTTCTGAGCCTGTAGATCCTCAGTCGGTCTCTGATTCGCCCCCTGATTAGAGATGTTCTTACTCAGAGCTTCCTGAAGCTCCAGTCGCTGTTTGAAAGATGCAGCTCTTTCATCCTCAAGGTCAAAGATGGCTTTATCTGCTCTCTGCTGCAGCTCAAAGTTACGCCTCCTCTCTTCTCTTAGTTTACCTTCGAGCGCCTCCATTCTCGTCGCACTCTTAATCTGCGAAGCCTTGAACTCTTCGATCTTGGTTTGGAGGCTGATGGTGAGTTGATTGTCAGACGTGATCTTGTTGTTGTCTGAGCGCATCTCTTCATAGCGTTCAAAGAGATTGCAGTACTTGGACATCAATTTGCTGAACTTGGTCTTGATGTCTTTGTTTTCATCCAACAGTGTCCTCACGTCCTGACACTCCAAGGACTTGAAGCGGGTGTTCTGAGCCTGTAGAGCCTCAGTTAGTCTCTGATTCACCTCTTGATAAGAGGTGTTCTTACTCAGAGCTTCCTGCAGCTCCAGTCGCTGTTTGAAACACGCGATTCTTTCGGCCTCGAAGTCAGAGACGGCTTTATCTGCTTTCTGCTGCAGCTCAAAGTTACGCCTCCTCTCTTCTTTGAGTTGACTTTCGAGCGCCGCCATTCTCCCCGCGCTCTCAGTCTGCAAAGCCTTGAACTGTTGGATCTTGGTTTTGAGGTCGGTGATGGTGAGCTGATAGTCAGACGTGGTCATGTTGTTGGCTGAGCGCATCTCTTCATAGCGTTCAAAGAGATTGCGGTACTTGGACATCAATTTGCTGAACTTGTTCCTGATGTCTTTGTTTTCATCCAACAACGTCCTCGCGTTCTGACACTCCAAGCACTCAGTGGTGTCTCTCCGCTGGTTCTGGAGGTCTGTCATTACGCTGTCTCTATCCTGCTTTTGTGAAAGGATACGCTCAGTTCGCATCTGTGCATCGTTAAAGAGAGACTGATAGAGTTTTTCAGCAGTCATACTCCTCTCTAAAGCACGGGATTTTTCATCAAGTTCCTCCTCTAGAAGTCTGATCGTCTCCATCGCATTCGCCAACTGAGCTCTCTCCTGTCTCACTTCCCCCTCAGACGTGCGGCTACTTTCTCCATTGCTCTGTGGTCGTTCTTTAGCGAGCTGGGTGAGTTGAAGTTCACCGGTCAGTCTTTGGATCTCAGAACAGCTTTTGGCTTGTTCTCTCCTTAGGTCTGACACCATGTTTTCCAAGTCTTCTGATTTCTGGGTGTACATCCTATGCTGGGAGACAGCAGCCTCATAGTCACTCTGAAGAGAACTGCTCTTGTCTTGTTCCTTTCTGAGGTCTGACGCCAACTGTTTGACTTCCTCTTGCAGTGAGAAAACTGTTGTTTCCAGTTCTTTGGCCTTCTGGATATCCTTCTGACCCTGAGAGACTGTGACCTCGTAGTCCCTCTGAAGAGCAGTATATTTTTCTTGTTCTCTCCTGAGGTCTGAAGCGAACCATTCGACTTCCCTCTGCAGGGAGGAAACCAGGTCTTCTGATTTATGTAGATCCTTCAGACCCTGGGAGATGGCGGCCTCGTAGTCCCTCTGAAGAGAACTGTTTTTGTCTTGTTCTCTTTTCAGGTTTGACGCCAACCGTTGGACTTCATGCTCCAGTTCCTCTGATTTCTTTTTGTCCTTCTGACCCTGGTAGACTGTGGCCTCATAGTCCCTCTGAAGAGAACTGTTTTCGTCTTGTTCTGTTCTCAGGTCTGACGCCAACTGTTTGACTTCCTCTTGCAGTGAGAAAACTGTTGTTTCCAGTTCTTTGGCTTTCTGGATATCCTTCTGACCCTGAGAGACTGCGACCTCGTAGTCCCTCTGAAGAGCAGTATATTTTTCTTGTTCTCTCCTGAGGTCTGACGCGAACCGTTCGACTTCCCTCTGCAGGGAGGAAACCAGGTCTTCTGATTTATGTAGATCCTTCGGACCCTGGGAGATGGCAGCCTCGTAGTCCCTCTGAAGAGAACTGTTTTTTTCTTGTTCTCTTTTCAGGTTTGACGCCAACCGTTGGACTTCATGCTCCAGTTCCTCTGATTTCTTTTTGTCCTTCTGACCCTGGTAGACTGTGGCCTCATAGTCCCTCTGAAGAGAACTGTTTTCGTCTTGTTCTGTTCTCAGGTCTGAAGCCAACTGTTTGACTTCCTCTTGCAGTGAGAAAACTGTTTTTTCCAGTTCTTTGGCTTTCTGGATATCCTTCTGACCCTGAGAGACTGCGACCTCGTAGTCCCTCTGAAGAGCAGTATATTTTTCTTGTTCTCTCCTGAGGTCTGAAGCGAACCGTTCGACTTCCCTCTGCAGGGAGGAAACCAGGTCTTCTGATTTATGTAGATCCTTCGGACCCTGGGAGATGGTGGCCTCGTAGTCCCTCTGAAGAGAACTGTTTTTGTCTTGTTCTCTTTTCAGGTTTGACGCCAACCGTTGGACTTCATCCTCCAGTTCCTCTGATTTCTTTTTGTCCCTCTGACCCTGGGAGGCGACGGCCTCGTAGTCCCTCTGAAGAGAACTGTTTTCGTCTTGTTCTGTTCTGAGGTCTGATTGCAACTGACTTATTTCCTCCTGCAGAGAGAAAATAACCTGGTGTCCATCCTCCACTGCAGTTTGTAGCATCTGAATGACAGAGTTCAGAGATTGCACTTCCTTCTCTTTTTCCATCAGTTCCTCTGCAAGGTGCTCGTTCAGTAAATACTCTTTAGGATCAGTATTCAACGTCATTTGTCGAAGGCCACTGTCATGGAGGCTGTCTTTGCTATCTTCCTCCTGTACTGTATCTTTAGGATCATCTCTGATCAAGTGCTCAGACGTCTCGGACTTGTACATCTGGGATTTGTTGAAGAATCTGTAGTCTTGGCCTTCTTCAGCCTTCTCCAAGACATAGTCCTCTTCCTCTTCAAATTCTTGAATCTCCTCCGGGATCTCTTCCTCTTCAAATTCTTGAATCTCCTCCGGGATCTCTTCCTCTTCAAATTCTTGAATCTCCTCCGGGATCTCTTCCTCTTCAAATTCTTGAATCTCCTCCGGGATCTCTTCCTCTTCAAATTCTTGAGTCTCCTCCGGGATCTCTACATCTTTAGTCACAATCTCCTGATCCAGCGAGTCCTCCTCAAAATCGTCATCGTTGAGGTAATCGTCCTCTTGTTTGAAATCCTGAGGCGTCTCTTTCTCATTTGCACTCTCTTCTTGACCCTCCACCTCATCCTGGTCCAAAATCCTGGCACTTTTCTCCTGGAACTCCTCCTGAATCTGCACAGTAGCTTGAAGATCATTTTCTCCAATCAACTGTCCATCGAGTGCATTTAAGTCGTACACAGGCTCCTCTTTGGCCTCCTCCAGGACATGGTCCTTTTCCTCCTCAAATTCTAGAATCTCCTCCGGGATCTCTTTGTCTTGAATCACAATCTTCTGATCCAACGTGTCCTCCATAATCCCGTCCCCTTTTTTATTTTCACATTTTTTTGCAATTGACATCCAATCAAAATCGTCCTCCTGCTTCAAACTCCCTGCACTTTTCTCCTGGATCTGCACAGTATCTGGCAGATCTTCACATCCTCCAATCAGCTGTCTATACATTGCATCAAAGTTGTCCTTAGGCTGTTTAGGGACTTTAGATTTCTTCTTTCTTTTTTGGGGGGATTTGCCCTTTTTGTCCTGAAGTTTCTCTCCCTTATTGGCGCTCCCCTTTTTGGCCAAACTCCTGACACTTTCCTCTTGGGTCTCCTCCATCGCCACAGTTTTGACCAAATTCTCAACACCAGAAACACCGGATTGATCCTGGTCTAGAATTATGTTCTGGGTTGAAAAATTTCCTCCTGTAAAGTTGTCCATTTTCTGTTATTAAAACAATGACTGGTTGTGAATTGTAATTCAACAGAGTTAGGATTTAACCTAAATGTCAACAGTCCAACACCGAAAGACAGAGTACGTGTCCTGATCAATGTCACAAGTGTCTAACTGAGTTAATAACATCAGCTCTATTGTATTTAGGTTAATAGGTTAGATAGATCCAAGCCCTCTGTGATGTCATCACATTCCATCTTAAAGGGCCAGTGCACAAAATTTGAAACCAGACATCAAAACCATCTGAAGTTCCAATAGTTCCTAAACATTCCATCTTAAAGGGCCAGTGCACAAAATTTGAAACCAGACATCAAAGCCATCTGAAGTTCCAATAGTTCCTAAACATTCCATCTTAAAGGGCCAGTGCACAAAATTTGAAACCAGACATCAAAACCATCTGAAGTTCCAATAGTTCCTAAACATTCCATCTTAAAGGGCCAGTGCACAAAATTTGAAACCAGACATCAAAGCCATCTGAAGTTATAGTAGTTCATTAAGTACCAAACCTTCTCCTTGCCCTATTTTGCAACTTTTCTTCCATTTTTGGCCCTTCTCACACCTACCTTATGCCATTAAATACACTTGTTTCCTCTTTTTTCCCTCATTATTGCTACTTTTTTTTGCTTCTTTTACCCCACTTTTTGCTCTTTTTTTTCTGCCCATCTAACCATCCTTTTGCCATTAAGTACTACTTGTTTCCTATTTTTGGCCCTGTTTTGCAACTCTTTTTTTTTTTTTTTTTTTTACTTTTTATTGTTGTTTTTGAAAAACATACACAAATACAAACAATAATAAAACAAAACAGCAGGGGGAGGATCCATCTCTCAAATAACATTTAGATCACACAAATGACAACATGAAAATATAACCAAATTAGTTCCCTCGTTTGCAATAAAATTTGAAGATATGCCCCCCCATAGGGGGCATATTGTTGCTATACAAAATCAGGCTTTACGGTTAAAACGTAGGCGAGCCATTTTGACCAGATTTCAGCAGATATCAATTTTACATCACATTTTAAATGTGATTCTTTCCATAACGTATATACTGTAAACAACATCAATCCAGTCATTTAAAATAGGTATGTCTCTTTTCAGCCATTTTCTGGTCAGAGCCTTCTTACTTGCTACTAACAATAGTCTCAATAAACATTTGTCTCTGTTTGCACATTTAAGTTCTTCTAAGTCGTTGAGGTACATGGTTTTAAAGTTAAAGCAGATTTTAAAGCTAAAAACTGCCTCCAGGACGCCATGGACACATCTCCAAAATGGAGCCACAGAGGGGCAATCCCAAAAGATGTGAAAATGGTTTGCTATAGTACTTCCACAGGACCTCCAGCAAGTAGTCTGATCAGAGTACTTAGTTTTCTGTGCTGGGGTACAAAAGAAACGGGTCACGTTCTTCCAGCTGTATTCCCTCCAGGAAGGAGAGCTTGTTATCAACCGTTGCTGTCTGCAGATTCTGTCCCATTCCTCCACTGTTATCATGATATTGCCCTCTGATTCCCATCTTGATTTAATGTCCAGAGTATGGTCTCCCTTTAAATTCTGGAGAGCCCGATATAGTCTAGAAATTATTCTTTGGTAGGTGCCATCATTGTAGGCTTGTTGGAAAATATCCAGAATTTCGTCTCCGATTGTCGTGTCATCGTTATAAATTTTTTTTTCCTAATAAAGTCTCTGATTTGTAAATACCTAAAATGGTCCTGATTTTGTAGATTATTATTGTCCTTAAGGTCCTGGAAGCTTAACATTGTACCTTTTTTTAGAAGTGTGGAGTATGTTGTAAGACCCTTTGCAGTCCACTCTTTGAACCTCGTGTCATGTTTGCTGGGTAAGAACTCCGGGTCATAGGCAAACCACTTTAAGATTTCAACTTTACCTTCCAGTTGGTATTTTTTAACTAGTCCCCTCCATGTTTTTAATGAACTAATTATATATGGGTTATCAGAGTCTGTCAAATGACTAATTAACGTGGGGTCTCCTATTAACGTATTAACTGGGAGTCCTTTCCCCATTGAGCTCTCTATCTCTTTCCATCTAGATCTGTAATTGGGCTTGCACCATCCAATCAATGGTCTCAATTGAGCAGGTCTGTAATAATCCATTAGACATGGAAGGGCCAATCCTCCTCTCTCCTTAGATAGTTGCAAAATTTTATATCTTACTCTTGGCTTTTTCCCAGCCCAAATAAATTGTGAAATAATTTTATCCCACTCTGAAAAGTATTGTTCTGGTTTTTCGATAGGTACTGATTGAAATAAGTAAAGAAGTCTTGGTAAAATGTTCGTCCTAACTGAGTCGATGCGTGAACTTATATTAAGATAAGGGATTAAATTCCATCTGTTAATGTCAAAAATAATTTGCTTTTTCAGGGGGCCGTAATTCATTTCTTCTAATTTAGACAAATCAGTTGGCAAGAGGATTCCCAAATATTTTACATGTTTCTTATCCCAATCTAGTTGATACTTTAAACGAAGATACTGAGGGGGGCTGTAATGAATGTTAATGACCTGGGTTTTTTGTTCATTTAGTTTATATCCTGAATATGACCCATATTCCCCCAGCACAGACATCAGCTCAGGCAGTGAATCTGTTGGGCTCGAGAGGTACACGAGGACATCGTCCGCAAACAAGGCCAGCTTTTGCTCTCATGCTGCTATTTTTATACCTTTAATCATGTTGTTCTGCCTAATTCATTGAGCCAATGGTTCAATAAAAATTGCAAATAAAAGTGGACTTAATGGGCAGCCTTGTCTCGAAGATCTCCCAAGCCCAAAAGAGCCAGTTAATTCACCACTGATTTTAAATTTTGCTGATGGCTTGTTGTATAGAGCCTCTATTGTCTTGATAATTACTTTGTCAAATCCAAATTTTTCCATAGCTTTAAATAAGAATTTCCATCGAACTGAATCAAAGGCTTTTTGAGCTTATCAACATAGCCTGTATGTTATTTTGATTTATATGTCTAATAATATGAACAGACCTTCTAATGTTATCATGTGTCTGACGAGATAAAACAAATCCTGTTTGGTCCAAATGAATTAATCCAGGTATAATTTTTTCAAGTCTTTTAGCAATAATTGAAGTAAATAATTTGTAGTCAAGATTCAAAACACTAATTGGTCGATAATTTGCACAATCTAGTTTATCCTTCTCACCCTTAGGTATTACTGATATAATTGCTTCATTCCATGAATCTGGAATTTCCCCCTTAGTCAGAACCCAACTGAATGTTTTTAGTAAAATAGGTATCAGAGCATCCTTTAGATTTTTGTACCACTCAGCCATAAATCCGTCGGCTCCTGGGGACTTGTTATTTTTTAACCTGGCTATGGCTGAATAAATTTCCTCTTTAGTTATTTGTGAACCTAGTCCTTTATTTTGATCTTCGGTAAGAATTGGTAGTTTTAATGATTCGTATAGTATCTCCATTTTCTGGTCATTATCAGTGTGAGGTTGTGAGTATAAATTTTCGTAATAGTTCTTAAAGCATTCTTTAATGTCATTCATTTGATGGTAAATTTCCTTAGATTCGGGGTCTCTTATCTTATATATTGTATTATCTGCCTGTTGTTTTCGTAATTTATATGACAATCATTTTGTATACTTACTACCGCCTTCATAATAATTTTGTTTAGTATAAATTAATTTCTTCTGAATTTCTTGTCTGTTTATCTCCTCAATCTGATTTCTTTTGCTTGTCATTTCTAGATTAATTTTGGGATCCCTCGAGTCTTTATGTTTGGCTTCTAATTTTTTCAAATCATATTGCAGGCGGTTGAGTTTTTCCATTCTTTGTTTCTTAAGAAAAGATGTTACAGCAATCACTCTACCTCTCATTACCGCTTTACAGGCATCCCAGACGACAGGTGGAGACACCTCACCGTTGTCATTATGTTCTAAGTAGTCTGATATGTCTTTTGCAAACTGTTCAATTCTGTGTCTGTTCAATATGCTAGAGTTAAACCTCCAATGAGTAAATTTCTGTCTGTATGCAGTCGTTAGGGATAGATATAATGGGCAGTGATCAGAACAATCCCTCGTTCCAATATGGCAGTGTTGCACTTTATTAAGATCTGTACCAAACAGTAGAAAGCAATCAATTCTTGAATATATTGAGTGTGGAGATGAGAAGAAGGTGTAGTCCCTGGTTGAAGGATTCAGCTGTCTCCATACATCAATTAGTCCTATTTCTAACATCATCGAGTTTATTTTCTTAGTTATTTTCTGGGTTTGGGATATTCTTTTTCCTGAAGAATCAAGACGAGGGTTCAGAGTGGTATTAAAATCTCCTCCACATATGAGAGTCCCTTGGGCTTCTGTTGCAATCTTATCCAGTATTTCCCCGGGGGAATATACACATTGTAGAAGGTAAATAAATTCCCGTCAACTCTTCCCTTTATCATTATGAATCTGCCTTCCTTATCACTAGTTGTACATATATGTTCATATATTATTCCCCCAGAAATCAGTATGGCAACCCCTCTCGTGTGTTTTGATCCATTTGATGAAGCAAACACATATTTAAATCCTCGTCTTTTAAGTTTTTCGTGATCTTTTCCCGTCATGTGAGTTTCTTGCAAGAATCTAATGTCTATATTTTCTCTCTTTAATTTTGTAAGAATTTTGAATTGTTTGGTTGGACTAAGAAGACCGTTAACGTTTAATGAAATTAACTTTACCATATCCTATCAGTCACCAAATGATCAGGTTTGAACGTGACATTGTATGCCTGTGTTGATGAACTCCTCAAATGCAGATCACTCACAATGAAAATAGAGAAACAGATCTCCCCTGCTTGTAATATAGAACAATAACATAAATTCAGGAACATTAGAACAGAAGTGTGGGCTTCCCAGAGTAGAGGGACCATTGTCCCTCTGAAGTCCCTGCTGGAAGGTGGAGGGTTATGACCCCCCTGGTTGGGGCCCTCCCTAGTGGTGGAATGACTGATCAGCATGTACATTCCACAATCTCTAGATGAGTCCAACATAAAGCCATAACGTTTGCTTGCTCAATCGGCACTTTACATTACTTTTAAATGAGAGGACAGAATAACATCTACAGTTACCTTGTTATGTCCGTTGTATTCAGTTATTTTTACCGTATGAACACCAATCATTTACTGTTTGGAAGCCCTCTTAAACTCCTGCAGCTTATCTCTCACTCGCGTCTCCATTCGTCTCACTCTGCCTCCTGCGTCTGTCTGTTGCCATGGGAACGCCTCCAGTACACGCTCCTCGAAGTTGGGACCCGGCTCCTCTCTAGCGGTGTTTACGGGAATCCCCCGCGCCTTCAGCTCCAGCGTAGCTGCCTGTGCATCCTCGTAGGTCCGTGCGCCGGTGTTCCAATGGATGCGGATCCTCGTAAACGGAGTTTGGAAACGAATACCCTGTTCTTTGAGTGCTTTTTAACTCCTCCGTAAACTCTACGCTTCTCCAAGACCTCGTAGGCGTAGTCATGGTCAAAAAAAACCTGCTTGTTGTAAATGAGGACTTTCTTTTTCCAAGCTAGTTTGAGGACAGTTTCTTTGACATCAAACTGGAGAAAGTTTATGACAATGGACCGTGGGGTAGCATCGGGTCCCGGTTTCTGAGCCAAAGCTCTGTGAGCACGCTGGATTTTGAGAGACATACCTTCAGGTAAGGGAAGCCCCTTGGTCAGTAAATTTTCCACAAACTTTATCATGGAGTCACCCTCAGCGTCCTCAGGCACACCATACATCCGGATATTGTTTCTTCTGGACCTGCTTTCCAGGTCGGTCACCTTTTGCTGCAGTTTGCGTTGTTCTTGTAGCAGACAGAGCAGGGTCTCTTTAGTTACGGAGCCGCTAGCCTCAACCTCGGAAATGCGCTCCTCTGCCTCTGCAATAGCCCCAGCCTGATCTCGAAGTGCCGTCCCCATTTCTGCTAGCTTGTGGTTAAGCCCTTGTTTTAGCGTCGTCATCTCATCTTTTAGGTCCTTCCGTAAATCTCCCTTAAAGGTGCAGTGTGTAATATTTAGCCTATTAGCATTTAGCAAAACAAGCTTGGTTAAAATGAAACATAACATTTATAAGTAGATTGATCTAAATTAGTGTTGACATCTGATAACACATTTTTTAAATTTATGTTTTAAATTAACTCAGAATAAGCCTTTTATTCATACGTAGGGAGGGTCCCCTCTATGGAAGCTGCCATCTTGGATTTTTGCATTTTGCCTGTTTCTATGGCACCATAGAAGGAACCAAATAACAGTTAAGCATGTATTGATTTTTAAACTTTACTGGTTCCCACAGTTATCACCAGAGAAATGAGCATCACACTCCAGAATTGACTGTTAGATGTCAATAGTCCCATTTTTACACACTGTACCTTTAAGTTCAAAGATAGCTGAGTGTATGTCGCTTTTGAAATCGCGGAGGTCTTTGGAGATGGAGCAGATTTCACGAAACAGTTCGTCTCCGGGTTCCCTAGCTTCTTTGCTAGTTAGCGCAGCGCCACTTTCATCGACGGGGGTCTCCATTTGGTCTTCCGTTGTTGTAAATTGTCCAGTTGGTTGATTTTTCGAACTCTTCTGACCTCTACGTGGCTTGTTCCGCCCATCTGCCTGCTGTACAAGTTAGCGAGTTGAAATTCTCAATTTGGGGGATGATTTCAGGCCGATTGAGACGGAGCAACAAATTACACGTCTATCTCGCACATGGGTTCTGCCATTTTTCCTGTTTTGCAATTCTTGACTGATTTTTGCCCATTTGAGTCATTTTTACATCTTTTTTGCCATGTTTTTGCCACTTTTGGACCATTTTTATGCCACCTCTAACTCGTTTCTTTGTCACTTCTCGCCCATTTTAGCTAATTTTTGACTTGTTTTCCACTTTTTAACCCCATTTTCTCCCCTCTTCACCCATTTGTGCTGCTTTTTAACCATTTTTGCCACCTTTAACTTACTTGTATTGCTCCTACAGGCTGTTTTTTTTTTGCCACTTTTCAATCATTTAAGCTACCTTTTGCAATTGAATAGTCCTGGTTTCCTATGTTTTTGTCAATTTTTGCAACTTCTTTTTGCCAATTGTTTCCAATTTTTGCAACTTTTATCCCATTTTTGCCCTTTTTTCACCATTATTTTCCCATTTAAGCTACCTTTTGCCATTAAGTACCACACCTTTTTTTTTGGCCCAATTTTGCCACTTATATTTGCAACTTTTCCCCCCATTTTGTTGCCAATTTTAGCCCATTTTTGCCCTTTTTCACACCTACCGTTTGCCATTAAACACCACTTGTTTCCTATTTTTTGCCCTGTTTTGCCACTCTTGACTGATTTTTGCCCATTTTAGTCATTTTTACATTTTTTTGCCATGTTTTTGCCACTTTTGGACCATTTTTATGCCACCTCTAATTCGTTTCTTTGTCACTTCTCACGCATTTTTGCTACTTTTTGACTTGTTTTCCACTTTTTGGCCCCTCTTCACCCATTTTTGATGCTTTTTGACCATTTTTGCCACCTTTAACTTATTGTTATGGCTCCTACAGGCTGTTTTTTGCCACTTCTCACCTCTTGGATTGTGGCTCTTGCAAATGTTTTTTCAATAATTGGGCTCTTTGGTTGAGCAGGGTTGAGTAACACTGTTTCACAGCGTCTCTAAGTCTGTGAGAGGGGTTGTCTGAGAGCTGTGATCTGCAGCCAGACCCATCTTGAATCAGGTGTTTTACAGTCATGAGTATTCAGGTAGCTGGTTAAGTGCTGAGATAAGGATTTTGCGAAATGTCTACGCGGATTTGAATGGCAATTTTTACTTTTGGAACCAGAGCTGCCACAACAGTGGGCAGACTGTTGAGCTCTTAGACTGTTGTCTGGTTGCATTTAATTCGATGCTTTGTTGTCCCTCTGCTGCAGTCACAGTGATGTTAAAAGTGCACCACTGCTTCATTGATGTTAGTTGCGTGTTTTTAACTGAGTCTAAAGGTAATGTTAACAACAGGAATATTTGACCAGACACAGAATCTTCCCTCTCTGATCAGTCCTTACCTCCTGTCGCCCTCTACAGGCCATCTTGTCTCTATGCTGTGAGGCAGTTGACCTGGGTCGCTTTGTCACCGAACTTCAATCCAGACTCTCTCAGTCTGACTCCACCCCCCGCAGCCCTGTAATCCTGACCCAGGAGCAGGCAGAGACTCTGATCCTGAGCGACCACGTGGTGTCCAACCTGCTGCCCGGTAAAACCATCATCAACGACTGGGAGCCTCTGAAGCCTATGAAGGAGAACCTGGAGGTTCTGAGACGCAGGGGGCTGACGTGGATCATTGACCGAGAGACTGAGCCCACCGCTGTCAGCCTGTGCACCACGCCATACGTAGTCCCCTACCGCCACGATGCCTTACACTTCAACATCAACATCTTTGGTCACCGTCTGGCCTCAGTTTGTGCCGTGTTCTTGGCTCAGCTCCAAGCCTTGTTGCCAAGCCTCCAGGGTTACCTGGTCTTCTACACCTATCTGGACCCGTCCCTTTGGGCGGGGCTACACAGATTCTGTGAGAACCAGAGCAGTGTGTCGTTCTTTAGCGACTACTGTGAGGAGTTTGTACTGGAGAAAGACCTGGCTACTTCATAAATACTGCACACTGTTGAGAAGAAGTTAAACTAGGCTCAGTTCTTACTGTCCCTTTCCCTCTACAATGGATTTCTCACACTAAATACTACCCCAGTTCCAAAAAAGTTGGGGCGCTATGAAAAAAATGTAAATCAAAACAGAAGTCAATGATTACCAAATCTCATAAACCTAAATTTTATTCCCAACAGCACATAAAAAATCATGAAAAATATCAGCTCATTTTGAATTTGATGGTAGCAACACATCTCAATAAAGTAGGGACAGGGCCATGTTTACCATTGTGTAGCATCCCCTCTTCTTTCCTGGAGTTTTGGGAGAGGAATGTTGTCCCATTCTTGTCTGATGTAGCATTTTAGCTGGGTCTTGTTTCCTGGATTTTTCCTTTCCTGATGCTACAAATGTTTTCTATTGGTGAAAGGTCTGGACTGCAGGCAGACCAGTTCAGGATCCGGACTGTCCTCCTGTGAAGCCATGCTGTTGTGATGGATGCGGTATGTGGTTTAGCATGGTCTTGCTGAAATAGTCAAGGCCTTCCATGACAGAGACGTTGTCTGGATGGGAGCAAATGTGGCTCTAAAACAGTGTTACTCAACCAAAGAGCCAAATTTTTGAAAATTACATTGCAAGAGCCACAATCTAAGTGGTGAAAAGTGGCAATTAAAAGAAGTTAAAGATGGCAAAAGTGGTCAAAAAGCGGGAAACACTAGGAGAAACATAGCGAGAAAGGGCAGAACATAGCAAAAATGGGTGAAAAGTGACCAAAAAATAAGTTAAAGCTGGCAAAAAATTGTCAACAAGTGGCAAAAATCTGGAAAAAAAAGTGGAAAAATGTATGTAATTGCAAAAGGCAGCTTAAAGGGGCGAGAAGTGGCAAAAAAAGGGCAGAAAGTGTTAAAATTGGGAGAGAAATGGCAAAAAAAATGAGTTACAGGTGGCAAAAATGGTCCAAAAGTGGCAAAAATGTGGCAGGAAATGCGTGAAAGTGACTAAGATGGGCAAAAATCAGAAAAAAAGTTGGAAAAACAGAAATTAAGTGGAATTAGACTGCAAAGGGCAGCTCAATGCTGAAAAGTGGCAAAATCCGGCAAAAGGGGGGAAAAAAATTGCAAAAAGCAGGATAAAAGTGTCAAAAATGGGTGAAAGGTGACAAAAAGAAGTGGCAAAAATGGGAAAAAAGCAGCAAACACTGGGTGAAAAGTGGCAAAAATGGGTGAGAAAAGGTAAACAAAATGAGTTATAGGTGGCAAACATGGTCCAAAAGTGGCAAAAATGTGGCAAGAAATGTGTGAAAGTGGCTAAAATGGGCAAAAATCAGCAACAAGGTAGGAAAATGGGCAAAAACGCATGAAAGAGTGGCAAAATGGGAAATAGGTGGCATTTAATTGCAAAAGGCAGCTTAAAAGGTACAATGTGTAGAATTTGGCTGCATTTCGCCGAACAGAAATGGTGTAAATGGGGTATAATGTTTATATATCTACGTGAAGTATGTTAAAATAAGTGCACAATCATCCCCTTTAAACTTTCGTTTTCTTTTTACAAAATTAGAAAAAAGCTTTTTAAATTTACATTAGTGAGGGTCGCCCTCACGGAGGCTGACATAACGAACCGCCATGTTGTCTACGGCAACATTTTGGGGACAGAAAGAGCGAAACACGATTTTTAAATACAAACCTGCCCACCGGTCCTGAAAGCTACCTGGAAGGCAGGTGGAGAAGAAGACTGACCTATAATCTATAAAAATAATGGTTACAAAAATTAATGAATAAACTCTCAACTCATC
Source organism: Cheilinus undulatus (assembly GCF_018320785.1). NCBI lineage: Eukaryota > Metazoa > Chordata > Actinopteri > Labriformes > Labridae > Cheilinus > Cheilinus undulatus. The sequence continues at coordinate 51,829,716 of NC_054872.1, forward strand.
ACTGCTGTAAATGATGTCCGGCTCACGATCCTTTTTGGTCTTCACAGGCTCTCGTCGCTTAGTGATGTGATGTTTTGGTAACAGATCGGCTCATTCTAAAATCGGAACGCTAGATGTCGCTAAAATGCCAAATTCTACACATTGTACCTTTAAATGGGCAAAAAGTGGCAAGAAAGGCAAAAAAAGGGGGTAAAAAATTCACAAAAGAGTCACACGTTGAGTATTACTACTCTAAAACCTCTCTCTGCTTTTCAGCATTGATAGTTCCTTTCCAGATGTTAGAGCTGCCCACGCCCCAGGCACTAATGCAACCTCATACCATCATCAGCTATACATCTGAAATAACTTTAAGTGATAAGACACGTAAAACCCAAGTTCCAATTCAGTTGGGACAATATTCAAAATGTAAATCTAAACAGATGTCGATGATTATCAAATGTCATAAAACCATCTTTTATTCATAGTAGAACATAAACAACATATGGATGTTAAACTGGGACATTTTATCATTTTATGAAAAAATTTGCTCTAACGCCTCTCTCTACTTTCCAGCATTGATAGTTCCTTTCCAGATGTTAGAGCTGCCCACGCCATAGGCACTAATGCAACCCCATACTATCAGAGATGCAGGCTTTAGACCTGAGCCAGGAGAACAAGCTGGATGCTCCCTCTCCTCTTTAGTCCACAGGACACGGCGTCTGTGCTTTCCTCTGACCACAGAGCAGTTTTCCATGTTTCCTCAGTCCATGTTAAATGAGCTTTGGTCCAGAGAAGACGGCGGTGTTTCTGGATCCTGTTCACATATGGCTTCTTCTCTCCATGATCCAGTTTAACTGTCATTGGTGGATGGCACGGCCAACTGTGTTGACAGACAATGATTTCTGGAATGTTCCTGAGCCCATGCAGTGATTTCACTACAGAATCATGCCTGTTTTTAATGCAGTGGCCCCTGAAGGCCCCTTCAGCCTTGTCCCTTGCTCACAGAGATTTCTCCAGATTCTCTGAATCTGTTGATGATATTATGGACTGTAGATGGAGGGAGATTCAAAGTCTGCAATTTCACATTGAGGACCATTTTTCTGAATAGTTTTTCAGTGGTTAACCTCTGCCCATCTTTCATCCTGAGAGACTCTGCCTCTCTAAAATGCTCCTTGTATGCCCAGTCATTTTACTGACCTGTTGCCAATTATGCTGATTAGTTGCAAAATGCTGCTACGCCTGTTTTTTAGTAGTGCCACTTACTTTTCAAGCCTTTTGTTTCCCTGTCCCTACTTTTTTAACATGTGTTGCTGCCATCAGATTCAAAGTGAGCTAATATTTTCATGTCTCAGTTTAACATCTGATATGTTTATGTTCTACTGTGAATAAAGTATGTGTTTATGAGATTTAGCAATTATTGACATCTGTTTTTAATTTACATTTTACACAGCGCTCCAACTTTTTTGGACTTAGCATTGAAGCTGTCTTGTTCAGTCTCCTCCCCCTCATCTTTGTTGTTCAGATCAGTCTTTTTCTCCGGGGAACATCACGATCACAGACCGACTTTATGTGTTGGTTATGTGATGACTGTACGTATTGACCTCTGAACCCCGGGAACATTTTCACAGCTGACTCCTGACATCCATAAAAACCACAGACACATAAAAATGATAAAGTTCGCCTGCATCATCACATACCCTTTAAGGTAGTGTTACTCAGCCCTGCTCAACCAAAGAGCCAAATTGTTGAACAATACATTTGCAAGAGCCACAATCTAAGTGGTGAAAAGTGGCAAAAATGGGCGAGACATGACAAAAAAATGAGTTACAGGGGGCAAATATGGTCCAAAAGTGGCAAAAACGTGGTAAAAAAATTTGTGAAAAGTGACTACAATGAGCAAAAAGCAGTCCGGATTGGAAAAAATGGGCAAAAAATTGGATAAAAGGGGGTATATAATGACTAAAGGTAGCTTAAATGGGCAAAATGTGGCAAAAATGTTGAAAATTGGCAAAAAAGAGGCAAAATTTATGGAAAAGAGGAGAAAAAGTGGTATTTAGTGGCAAAAGGTAGCTTAAATGGGTAAAAAGTGGCAAAAGATATTGTGTAAAGGGCAAAAATGGGATAAAAGTAGCAAAAAAGGGGTGAGAGTGTCAAAAAGAAGCTGCAAACATGGGCAAGAAATAGGGGGAAAAGTGGTATTTAATGGCAAAAGGTAGCTAAAATGGGTAAAAAGTGGCAAAAAGTTGTGAAAAGGGCACAAATGGGATAAAAGTGACAAAAATGTCTCAAAAGAAATGTGTAAAAAGTGGCAACAAAAAAATGGGGGAAAAGTGGCAAAAAGAAGTGGTAAAATGGCCAAAAAAAGAGGAAAAAAGTGGTATTTAATGGCAAAAGATAGCTTAAATAGGTGAAAAGTGGCCAAAATTGTTAAGATGCCAAAAAGTTCCCCCTTTTTAATGTTTTCTGGGGAATAATATTTCAAATGAAGACATAGAAGGGCCACAAATCATCACAGAAGAACCACATGTTGAGTATCACTGTTTAAGGGACTTCATGTACATGACGGTGTGCATTTTATGCTGAAACATGCTGTTTCTAGAAGATTTTACAACACTAATTTCAAACAGGTTGTTTGTTTTTAAATCTATCTTGGGTTGAGTTGAACAGCAGTCTGTGTTCTCTTGTTTCAGTTTCTAACCATCCACCATAAAGATAAAAACATCAGCTGACAAGCTGGAAATGAAGGTTTTCAACAAGCTCTGTTTGACCTCTGACAGCTCAAAAGTTTAAAACTGATCCAGGAACAGCAGCTGGATGGATCCTCCTCCCGGCTTCGGCCTTGTCAAGGTACACAGAATCAGACACAACAACACGGGAAGTGAGAGGCTTAACCCTCAAAAATAAAAGCTTTAACTGTCAGTTCATAAGCAGTAGGTAAAATAAACTCAGCTTTTTATCTTCTCTGGACTCCAGAGCTTTTACACAAGGATGGGGTGACATTGACATGATAATGAGTCAGGATGGAAGGAAACCTGTTAGTTATCAAAATAAAATACAGTCTGGGGCAGAGGCTCCAAGGGGCCTCCAGATATAGGCCTATCCAATTGTTCATCAAATATATATCTGAAATAACTTTAAGTGATAAGACATGTAAAACCCAAGTTCCAATTCAGTTGGGACAATATTAAAAGATGTGAAAAATGTACTTAGTATGATCTGAAATGTTTTTTTGGAAAGGATGCTAACCCCACTTTGGTGTCTTTAGACCCTGTTGGGGTTCTTTACCCCCACTTTGGGAGCTACTGGAGTTCATCGAGCTTAATAAAATTAAAATATGTGAAAATAACAATACAACCATTTGACATTGTTACAGCTTACAATACAAACAATGTGAACATGTGATTACAAAAATATATGAATATTTACAAATCCGATGTGAATTCCTATCGTAACAACAGTTTGTTAGCATCTATCGTTAGCTGCTGTATTATGTATTTAACTTCCACTTTAGCACTGGAAGTTTCGCCCATATTTAGATTTACAGTAAGGGCTTACCAGGAAGATTTAACATCAGCAGAGGTTCTTCTGAAATAAATATTTGCTGCTATAAATACTGCTTCATTTTTGTTAAATCAATATATACTGAAAGTTTGAAATATTTTCTGTAATGCTCAGTACCAGTTGCTTCCTTCATGGTACCAATATATGACAAAGTTAAAACATTTGGATTGTTTTCGTTTTATGGATATAATTACCACATTTTAAGAGGTATTAGTTTGTGAAATGAACATTTCAGAAGCCCCACAAACTAGAAATGTATCTGAAGGTGGTGTCCAAACTCCTTTATCAAAACTTGATCGTCTCTTTCTATCCCAGTGATACTCAACGTGTGGCTCTTTTGTAATTATTTGTGGCTCTTTTATGTCTTGATTTTAAATATTATTCCCCAGAAAACCTCAGAAAAGGGAAACTTTGACCCAAGAAATCAATCACATTAATCAGTTTCTTTCCCAGTTATACAGAAGGCTTTCATTGTCGAACTTAATTGTCATATTTGTCCAATTTTTGCCCCCCCCCCCTTTTTTTTTTTACCATTTTTGCTACTTTTTACCCAATTAAGCTACCTTTGCCAATAAAAAACACTTTTTTCTGACTTTATTTCCCATTTCTGCCACTTCTTTTTGAAACTTTTCTCTCATTTTTTTACCCTTTTCACAGCTTTTTCACCAATTTTCGCCCATTTGAGTTACCTGTTCTCATTAAATACCACTTGTTTCCACATTTTTTGCCACTCTTGACTGCTATTTGCCCATTTAGTCACTTTTCTCCCATTTTTTGCCACTTCTTTTTGGCAATTTTGGACCATTTTGCCCCGTTTTACCAATTTCACTATGCTTTGCCATTAAATACCACTTATTTCTTCTTTTTTGCCAATTTTTGCAACTTCTCTTAGCCACTTTTATACCATTTTACCTCTTTTTACCATTTTGGCCCATTAAATACCAATTGTTTTCTATCTCTTACCCCTGTTTTGCCCATTTAGTCACTTTTCTCCCATTTTTTTGCCATGTCTCTGTCCCTTTTGGACCATTTTTCCAACTTTAACTTATTTTTATTGCTACTTTAAGCGGATTTTGCCACTTTTACCACTTAGATTGTGGCTCTTGTGGAGGTATTTTTCAACAGTTTGGCTCTTTGGCTGAACAGGGTTGAGTAACACTGCTCTATACTAATATGAAGCTCATAAAGTTAGCTAAATGTGTTTGTCTACGTTATCTGAGGTAATGTTGTCACTTCGTACTCTTTAGTAGAGGGTGGACAACTTATAACGTTATCCCGTTTGAGGTGAAACGGTCTAAATTTACATATTCTGGTATAAAAATTGCTCTAATAATCACTTTTAGCGTCTCGTTTCTACGCAAAGTCCCATTTAGAACGTAGCAGAATTTGCGGCCATATTTCATGCAAAGAATCATGGGGGTTGAAATAAGGTGGATTCCTTCCTACAATCAAATACACTTGTGTTAATCTATTAGGTACGACGGAGTATTAGGGCCACACGAAGAGAAAAAAATAAAGAATAAAAATTTTCTTTTTTGACAGTACGAGAATAAAGTCATAATATAACTAGAAAAAAGTTGTAATATCGTGAGAAAAAAGTCGTAATATGACGAAACTAAAGTCGTAATATTACGAGAAAAATAATATTATGAGAAAAAAATTTTAATATTACGAGAATAAAGCCGTAATATTACGAGAATAAAGCCTTAATATTACGAGAAAAAAAGTAATATGAGAAAAAGCCGTAATGTTACCAGAAAAAAATCGTAATATTACGAGGAAAAAGCCGTAATGTTAACAGAAAATAGTTGTAATATTACGAGAAAAAAGTTGTAATATTACGAGAATAAAGTCGTAATATTACGAAAATAAAGTAATATGAGAAAAAGTTGTAATATTATGAGGAAAAAAGTCGTAATATTACGAAAATAAAGTCGTTATATTATGAGAAAAACAAAAGTTGTAACATTAAGAGAAAAAAGTCGTTATATTATGAGAAAAAGTTGTAATATTATGAGAATAAAATATTACAAGAAAGACAGTCTGCCGCGGATCTACGACAGAGTATTGTCCTGATTCTGATAATTATTTTATGCTGATGTGTCAAAGGATGAAGTATTTCCTTATTAATCCGATACTAAAGAATAGCTTCACAAGATGCTCAACATTGCTCATTTTAACGGCAGACTTTCTTTCTTGTAATATTTCATTCTCGTAATATTACGACTTTTTTCTCGTAATATCATTTCTTTTATTCTTTTATTTTTTTTCTTTTCGTGTGGCGCTAATTCTCCGTCGTAAATAGGCGAGACATGCATGGTTTCTTTTCATACTAAATCCTGAATGTCCAACGTCAGCTTTTATTTTGAAACCGGAAGTCTCCTCTAAGTGTTTTTTCTATTGACGGCTCCTCCATCATAAAGCGGGATCAGCTGATGGGAACTGAGTCACCTTTTCTTCCCGGAGAACATGTAAAAAACGGCGAGCTAAGACGGAAAGACACCAAACCGGATTGTTTTATACTTTTCTGATTTTAAAAGGACCCCGTTTCTGAGAGGATCACCTGGATCCGGATTCAGGTACGATCCGATTGCGAAATTGAAACACGGAAATGTGTAGAGTTAGATCAAAGTTTCCATCCGGAGTCACATGTTAGTGCTATGGATCATGATGTCCTTTATGGACGGGATTAGTTTGGTTTATTATAGTTATGATGGATCGGGTTTTAATCATATTTTCAGTTTCCGTTCAGAGGAAACGGTTAAATTAACTTTATTGTTCTTTATAGTTTAAACACAGGACAGCTGTTACAGTCACATCGGCCTCTCTGCTTCTGTTCTTGTTGATTTTCATGAATTAATCTGGTTTCCCATCAATACAGACACATTTCAGACCTAAAGTCTGGTGTTTTTCTCTATATTTCCTTACAAAATATGGGTCAATCCCTCACAGACTTTTAGTTTAAACTTAATCTAATACAGGAATATTAAAGGTGTAATGAACTAACGTAAAGGCTTATTACTGTTTAATATTGAGTTAGATTAAATATCTATATATCAGGGGTGTCAAACTCACAGATGGGCCGGATTCTGAAGTAAGGTCTAAACTGAGGGCCAAACGGGGTCCAATTCTGATAAATGATTTTGAGATTTAAAAGTCAAAATGATGAGTTAAAAGACTCAAAATCTGAGATAAAAGTCAAACATATTTGTTCAAAAGGTCAAAACACAAAATTAGATGTTAAAATAATGCTTTTAAAAGGCATATATATATATATATATAAAAGAAAGTCACAATCATGTTTATAAGGCAAAAATATGCCTTGAAAATAAAAATGGTGCACCTGAAAGGACAAAATCTGAGATAAAAAGTCAAATTTATTTGTTCAAAAGGCCAAAACACAAAATTAGATGTTAAAATAATGCTTTCAAAAAGGCAAATATATAAAAAAAGAAAGTCACAACCATGTTTATGAGGCAAAAATATTACTCAAAATTTAAACTGTTAACCTCAAAGTTCAAAATCTGAGATAAAAAGTCAAACATATTTGTTCAAAAGGTCAAAACACAAAGTTAGATGTTAAAATAATGCTTTTCAAAGGCAAATATATTAAAAAAGTCACAATCGTGTTCATAAGGCAAAAATATGCCTTGAAAATAAAAATGGTGCACCTGAAAGGACAAAATCTGAGATTATGATCAAAATGATGAATTGAAAAGGTCAAAATTTGAGATAAAAAGTGAGATTAATAAATTGACAAAGTCGGAATTTGAGATAAAAGTCATAATAATAAAATAGAAAATGTCAAAATATGAGATAAAGTCAAAATTATAAATTGAAAAAGCCATACTGTTAGATAAAGTCAAAATAGTCAATTGAAAGTTGTCAGTATATGAAATAAAAGTCCAAATAATAGATTGAAGTCGTAATTGTGCAATGCAAAATTAAAAGTATGAAATGAAAACACAAACTGATTTGTTTTCCGACATTTTTTTTTCTAGTTATTTTTACTTTTTTCACATTTTTAAGACTATGATATTCAATATCATCAAGGTTAAGTTTACATTTATATACTGGAGGAAATCTGCACACCTCATGTTTTAGGCCACTTACAATAAGATTATGAAATAATCTTGCGGGCCGGGTGTAACTGTAGCATGGGCCGAATTTGGCCCCCGGGCCTTGAGTAGTGTAATAAATCCAGATTAACTACAAAAATTCTGAGATTAATCATGATTAAAAAATGTTCATCTGTTGACAGCCCTACTTTATTCACAGATTTATCAGGGAAAATTTGAAATGTGTACCTTAAAGCTCTTTTATTATTTTGTGTTTACTGTTTGAATTTATCATCTCTGGGCATTTTTCCATAAATTATTATGTAAAACGCTCTTGTTATTATTAGCAGTGGTGGTATTGTTGTTGTTACTCATGTCTTTCCATATTTTCCACCTTTCACAGAAATAACAGCACTCATTTAAAGTCACAGGTTATGCAGTGTTACGTTTCACTGTTTAGCCTCGTTTTCATGTCTTTCTCTATAACTCACCTCTCTCTCTCTCTCTCCTTTATTCTGTTGTCTAGTTCAGTGGTTCTCAACTGGTGGGTCAGGACCCAATAAAGGGTCATGGAGCAGTTTTCAGTGGGTCACGACTAGGTGTCTGGGAAAAGAAAGGTGGCAAAAGTTCTAAAGTCCTTATTGGACATGCATCAACACCTTTTATTTTACCCTGTTTTACTGTGAAATTAGGTAAATTTAAATGTCTGATCAATATTTCAACTCTTCTTGCAGTAAAAGTCTAGTTTTCCCATGATAATAAAATGGCTTCACAAGTTCTCTGGAAAACTGGCAATAATGAACACATAATAATGGAGAAGGAGAGTATAAAATTAGTCAGTTTTGTCTCTTTTCTTTTTTTATATCAGGAGTTTTGGTCCAATCATGCTCCAAACTGCAACATACTCAATTATCCAAACATGTGTTGTTGAAATATTTTTGGAAAACTGGTGGGTCCTGAAGCCAGATCAGTTGAGAACCACTAGTCTCGTCTGATGGCGTCTCATATCTCCAGTTTAATTGTACGTCATTAAAGTCTAAAATAGGGCTGTCAAGATTAATCACAATAATTGCGTTTAATCAAGGTACACAATAAGTGCACTATTTTTTTTTTCTCATCAAGATTAACCCTTGTGCCCTCCTCAAATTTACTACCCTCTGGAACCTTCAAGGCAAAAATGAAAAATTGCCATTAAAGGGCCCTATGTAAGATTTTTGCTTTAAAACTTCCAACTTTTGAGTATATAATGGTGCGCACTTTATCCCGATGTGAAGAATGAGGCTTGTTATGTCTTCCTTGCTTGCCTGTATAAGCCTGTGGAGTCATTTCTCTGTGAAGAACTTGGGCCGAATTTTCCACGAAATCTCAACCGAAGTGACGTCGGGTACTACGTAATGCGCGCATCCCGTTGTTCTGTTTATACCTGACAACGGCGTGTTGAATGGAGAAGGCTGCTTCTGCGAGTAAACGACTGGCTAGCTCAGCCCAAACACCCAAACAAACTCCACGAAAACGGGAAATGGAGGATAAATATTGGTGGAGCATTTGAGAAATAGAGGGAGCTTAGCTCGGCGCTCGGGATAAATACCGATCGAGAGATGGCCGTCTTTCTGTTAAAAAGGTAAAGCATCACTCTGGGCCATGAAATACAATGTGTGTTTTATGTTGTATAAACCATATGCTACATCACGTTAGCTTACTTACAAAGATGCTATCCGAACAACGAGAATATCACGTTACTCATTAAGTGTTTTCCGGATAATATTTCATCTTTTTCTTGCTTCCTGGCACTGGACTCAACTTACTGAGTTTATGTTTTGATACTTAGTTCGTAAAATATCTTCAACACATAATGTCAGCTATCTGATATCCGTGGTCAAGGCACCGTTATCAGAGCTAAGCAATGTTAGCCCTGTTGCTTCTACTCTAAAACATTCAATACACATCACACATTACACACATAAAAAGACAATTAAATTAGTCAATGCTGCACTAAGTCGCTAAGTTGTTCATTCATAGAAATGGTTGCGAAAATATCGTCCTTTTTTAATAGCCTTTGTGCCGTGTCCGCACAAGAGGTTCAAATATGCTTTATTCATTTCATTTTTAGTTCGTGGAACTTTGAAGTGTTACTTCACTTACCTCCTCTGTATACACGATGCCGGTTAATCACCTTGGTCTGCGTGTGTATCAGCTGATAAACCGGAGGCTCGTTCATGAGCAAGGAGTGTGCCGTCGTGGACGAGCAACACAATGTTGTTGTAGTTCACCTAATGGCCAGCGGTGTCACTACACTGATAAAAATCTTGCATAGAGCCCCTTTAAATCACCATACGTCAATATTTTTTTCTACTTTTTTTTTTGCAAAAATGTGTTTAACAACTTCAGACCTGCTCAAAACTACCAAATATTAATTGATATATATTAAAATATATATTATATATTTTAGCATAAAGCTTCACCTCCTCCACCCCAGCCTCCTCCTTTATAGACTAAAGCTTCACCTCCTCCACCCCAGCCTCCTCCTTTATAGACTAAAGCTTCACCTCCTCCACCCCAGCCTCCTCCTTTATAGCATAGAGCTTGTTGCACCATATTCAGATTCATGCTGCTACGGATTAATTGCTTTTGAACAACTTTTATTGTGTTCAATCATAAATGTTATGATCCATATGGGGTTTTTTTATCCATGCACTCCCTGAAAAGTCAAAGCAGCTTCTTGTCTAACCCGGGAGCATCTTTGCAGAGCCTTCTCCTGCAGGTAAAGCTGTAGATGTATTTTTGCAATAAAACAGTTTAATGTAGGATGAGAGAGTTCCTGACTGTATCAAGCAACATAGTCCTAAGCTTTTTAGACTGATTGTTGGTATTTAATGTAGCTGCAGAAGTTAAAAACAGAGCCTGATGTGCTGCTGGATGCTCTTGTTTCTCTATTTCTCTTCCCTTTTTTAATCTTCCTTTTTGCTTTAAATAACTCTGATTCCTTTTAACACAAATTTCAATGATGCTCCTCATTCTGTCTGCAGAGAGATGGGAGCTGATTCTTTTACCACCTTTTAGGAAACAATATAGTGGCTATTGTTTAATTGATGAATCGTTTTTGACTCTAAATGGATCATCGTTTGCTATGTGAACATCACACTGGGCTAAAGGAGACTTGAAACTAGTAATTGAGACCATGAAGGCTACAGGACAGAACAACTAAACTTTGTTTTCCTGTTCCTGACAGCCTCTCGTCTCCTGTGACTCCATGGCTGTTTAAGATTTCCTCCTCCTCCTCGTCTCCCCCGCTGCTGCTACCAGAAGTGACGGAGGAGCTGAAAATAAACCAGACTGAAGATGTCCCCCGCTCTCCTCGCTCCTGTGAGGGAAACGGCCGTGCTGCAGGCCAACCCGGCCGCCGTCCCCGCTCTGGAGATCAAACTGGGAGCACTGGCAGTGCTGCTGTCTGTCACTCTGCTGTTTGGCTTCACGCCGCTCTGCATCGTCCGAGGAGCCGGCCGCTGCAGCGTGGACCCTGGTGAGAAACTTCATACAAGTTTAAGCTCTATTTCACCCCAATCTTAACCTCTAGGTGTCGACATTCATGCTGGATCTGTGTTTTTGTAGAATTGCGGCGTAAGCTTCTCAGTCTCATCAGCTGTTTTGCCGGTGGAGTGTTTTTGGCCACGTGCCTCCTCGACCTGCTGCCAGACTACCTGGAGAGCATCAACCAGGCCTTCACCAACGCCGGGATCACCGTAAGATCACAGGAGACAGCATGTTTGAGCATCAGGGTTGTCAATGTGTAGACAGAATCAGAGACACGTGGGCCGCCACATCAATAAACAGACACAACGCCGGACTGAGAGAAAGATTAACAAGAGAGGAAATAAAACGTCACATTTATAAATATTTAACTTTGACTCACAAGGTCAATGAAACAGAAAACTCCCTCTAGAGCAATGATACTCGTCAACGTGTGGCTCTTTAATGTCTTAATTTTAAATATTATTCCAACAGAAAACCTTTAAAAAAGGGAAACTTTTTTGCCCTTTTTCAAAATGTCTTTTTCCACTTTTCATTCATTTAAGCTACCTTTTGCCATTAAATACCCCTTTTCCTACCTTTTTGCCCATTTTTGAGACTTTTATTCCAATTTTTGCCACTTTTATCCCATTTTTGCCCAATTTAAGCTACCTTTTGCCATTAGATACAACTTTTTTCCTACATTTTTGCCCACTTTTGCCATCTTTTTCCCCATTTTTGCCACTTGAATCTCATTTTTTGCCAATTTACACTACGTATTGCTATTAAATACCACCTTTTCCCTACTTTTTCCCAATTTTCGCCACTTTTGTTGCAACTTGTTAACCATTTTTTTGCCACTCTTATCCAATTTTGCCTTTTTTCACAATTTTTTTCTTCCACCTTAACCCAATTAATTTTCCTTTTGTCATTAAAAACCACATTTTCCTAGTTTTTGCCCAATTTGCCAGTTCTTTTTGCCACTTTTATCCCATTTTTGCCCTTTGCACCCATTAAAGCTATCTTTTGCTACTAAACATCCCTTTTTTCCTATTTTTTTGGCCAATTTGCAACCAATTTTTGCCACTTTTTCCTAGTTTTTACCACTCTTATCCAATTTTTGCCCCTTTTTCACTATTTTTTCCCACTTTTTGCCCAATTAAGCTAGCTTTTACCATTAAATACCACTTGTTTCCTATTTTTTGCCCATTTTTGCCACTTTTCACTCATTTTTTTGTCACTTTTTGCCACTTTTGGACCATTTTTTGCTACCTGTAACTCATTTTTTGTCACTTCTCCCCCATTTTTGCTACCTTCTGACCTGTTTGCTACCCATTTTTGTTGCTTTTGAACCATTTTTGCCACCTTCAACTCATTGTTATTGCTACTTTAAGCTGGTTTTGCCACTTTTCACCTCTTAGATTGTGGCTCTTACGAAGGTTTTTTTCAACAGTTTGGCTCTTTTGTTGAGCAGGGTTGAGTAACACTGCTCTAGATTGATGATTTCAGACAGGAGTATCTCTTTTTATTAAAGCCAATGCAAACCTACAAAGATCTACTCAGCTTTATCTATGACACACCTTTCATAGTTTATTACAGAGCAAAGAACGCAATATAAACTTAAAGAAAAAGACAGAAATGTGCAGAATCTCTTAGTGGACATACAGTGTCTTTAAAAGTTTTCGCCCCCGAGGATGTGTGACCCTTTTATTTAATTTTATAACTCAGTCATGGTTAATATAATTTAGCTTTTAGACATAAAAAAAATCTCTTTAATGTCAAAGTGAAAACAGATTTCTGTTAGAAATGCCAATTAAATCAGTGACTGCAGAAATATTCCCCCCTTCTAGTCAGTATTTAGTAGAGTCACCTTTGGCTGCAGTCACAGCTCAACAATCTGGACTCTAAAATTTTACCCTCTACCTTTACAAGCCTTACAGGACTGGCTGCTGAGAAGCATCCCCACAGCATGATGCTGCCACCACCGTGCTCCACAGTGGGGATGGTGTGTTTGTGGTGATGTGCATTGTGTGGTCTAAAAGCTCCATTCTGGTCTCATCAGACCAAAGACCTTTATTCCTCTTCAGCATGGAGTCTCCCACATGCCTTCTGGTGAACTCTAGTCCAGATTGAATCTGAGTTTTCTTCAGCAGTCTTTTTCTCTTTGCCAGTCTCCCATGGTGTGTGGTCTGTGCTCCCAGGTGTCTTTATACTCCAATCACTGAGACACATTCACTGACCTCAGGTGATCCTCATTTCACTAACTGTGAGACTACTAGCACCAACTATCTGGACCTCTGTTGGGTTAGCTCAGTCACTTAAAAGGGAGTGAATATTTGCAGTCATTTTTTATATTGCAGATTTGTATTTATTTGATATTATAGAAATATGTTTTCACTTTGACATTAAAGAGTTTTGGGTTTTTTTTGTCAAAAATGGGCCAAATTGAATACTTTTAATAGGCTCTGTGCATCCTTTGTGCTGTAATAGAAATGATAGGATAAAATTCAAAAACACTAAAAACAATAAAAATGCAGTTTTTTTTCTTCACAAAATGGTCATGTAGACCTTAAAAACACACGTTGAAGCTCTAATGCACACCAGCTGAATTGAAAATAAAAACCCTGCACTGTAAGCCTTTCATTTGTTGACACCAGTGGCTAAGAGATTTCAGGAAAGGGACGAATGAGAAGAGTTTGATTACTTGTGAACTGATTACTAATCTTCTGCATATAATTGATCATTCTTGGTTGTAGTGTGAGCATTTTGAAGGCACCCCTGATGATAGCAGAGTGCACCTTAGGGTGCCATGGTTGAGAAAGGGTGTTGTAGACTAAGTTAACACAAAGAGGCGTACCACAGGACATTATTAATAGTTAGGGAGGTTACACATGTAAAACTATTAGTTTTGCATTCTACTGTAAACTAGCGAGGCTAGAATGTGATGTTCACTAGTCACCCTCAAAGTTTTATTTTGAAAGGTTCTTCCCTTTTCCAACAGTGTCTATGACAGTGTTACTAAACCCCACTCAATCAAAGAGCCTGCGCCGGATGTGTGAGGACGCTGGCGTGTTTGTCGCCGCTTCACAATCCTAAGAAAACTGTCTGCTTTCGCTTAACATCGATTATTTCTTGTAGTTCTGCTGTTCCTCTGCTGTTGCTACACCATCCAGTCGAGCGCTGATTGATATCAGTTAGCTCTAACTTTGTTACAACGAACCTTGTGTTGTCGTCAGCGGAAGTACTCACCACCCCACAGCTATTATCGTCCTCCGGCTAACCTCTAGCCCCCTGTCTCAGCAAGTGTCCCACCGGAGCTCCGACTGTGCTTTTCCCCTTCGAATCTTGAGCATTCTCTCTTGACCACCTGTAATTCTTCCATCAAGATTTCCCGGCTAGACGCTGGATTAGCTGTTAGCTCGTAGCCGCCGATCAGCTGTTAGCCTCTGTGGGCTAGCGGCTAGCTAGCAGCAGCCTGCTCCCACTGCTTCCTCGCGCAGCTAACTTGGTGCTCTTCAAATACTCGCCCCAGCAGCTTCTCAACCTCATCTCTTTCTCCACTCCAACCTGTCTTACAGACATTAAATCCCTTGGCCTTCTGCGTTGCCCTCATTATATCCACAGAGCACAGAAACATAAGTTTGTTTACTCCAGCCATGCCTTCCCCACAGTCCAGTCAGACCGGCGCCCTGCCCACTCTCGACGACGTCATCACAACAAACCACACATGCAGCTCAGTAACCTGAGACCTCTCAGATGCACCAACGTCCCTCCCACTCCCTTCTGCTTATCATCTTCAAACATTTCCATGACATTTATGTTGCAAAATGCCCGGTCCATAAACAATAAAGCCAACCTCCTCCATGACATCATCACAGACGGGAGAGTAGACTTCTTATGTCTGACTGAAACCTGGCAAAGCCCAAACAACTACTTCACACTAAATCAAGCAACCCCACCTGGCTATGTGTATATCCAAAAACCTCGCACCACTGGTCGCGGTGGGGGGCTGGCCGTGATCTATAGAGAAGATTTCCAGGTTAAGGAGCTACCAGCACCCAGCACCTCAGCTCTCGAGTGTCTAATCATCTCTCTCACTGGATCAGCTTCGCCTCAGATCGTCCTCATCTACCGGCCTCCCAAAGCAACTACCACCTTCCTGTCTGACCTGTCTGAGCTCCTCACCTCTGTCTGCTCCAGGTCTTCTTCCATACTTCTCCTTGGAGACTTCAATATCCACGTTGACTCCACCAGCTGCACACTCACCTCTGAATTTCTATCACTACTGGACTGCTTCAACATCACACAGCATGTCCAAGGACCCACCCACTCCAGAGGTCACACACTGGATCTTGTGTGCTCCACTGGTCTCACCCCATTCATTCCACAATGCCTGGACCTAGCCATCTCAGATCACCATGCTGTTTTCTTCTCTGTCCCCACCCCCCTCCCCAGACAGCTTACAAAACGCAACATCACTTTCCGTAACCTCAAGTCAATAAGCATCCCAGCCCTCATGAACGTGTTAGCTACCAACCTGACCACTACACACCCTATAACCACAGTTGATGCCCTGGCGAATCACTACAATACAGCACTATCCCTCAGCCTGGATTCTCTCGCCCCTCTGAAGAGTCGCTCAGTCTCCTTTACCCACCCAGCCCCCTGGTACACTGCTGAACTCCGCTCCATGAAGGCTTCTGGCTGGCAGCTGGAGAGACTCTCTAAAAAATCTGGCCTCACCGTCCATCTGGAGGCCTATAAAGAGCATGTGCGCTCCTACAAAGAAGCTCTCTCCAGAGCAAAGTCCAGCTACTACTCATCCCTCATCAGTGACCAGCAAAACCATCCCCGGATGCTGTTCTTCATGCCCAAAACCAAACTCTGAACCTATGGAGACAGAGCCTTCAGTGCTGCAGCTCCCACCCTCTAGAACACTCTTCCTGCAGACATCCGTAGAGCTCAATCTCTTGACATTTTCAAAAAACGTCTCAAGCACCACCTGTTCACCACAGCCTACAGTCTTCACTAAACCACCCCTTACACTCATCCTACCCCTCACATAGTTTGTCCATGTCTATGTGCTCCTGTACAGTGTCCTTGAGTTTCTTGAAAGGTGCTATATAAATTCCAGATATTATTATTATTATTATTATTATTGTTATTATTATTATTATTATTAAATTGTTGAAAATACCATGGCAAGAGCCACATTTTAAGTGGTGAAAAGTGGCAAAAAAAAATGGTGAAAAAGGCAGAAATGGTATAAAATTGCCAAAAAGAAGTGGCTAAAATGGGCACAAACAATTAAGAAAGTGGTATTTAATGGCAAAAGGTAGATTAAATGGGTGAAATGGGGAGAAAATTGCTGAAAAGGGGGAAAAAATGGGATAGAAGTGGCAAAAATTGGAAAAAAAAAAAGTGGCAAAAAATTGGCAAGAAAGTAGAAAAAAGTGGTATTTAATAGCAAAGGTAGCTTACATGGGCAAAAAGTGGTGATAAAGGGCAGAAATGGTTTTAAATTGCCAAAAAGAAGTGGCTAAAATGGGCAAAAACAAGGAAGAAAGAGGTGTTTAATGACAAAAGGTAGATTAAATGGTGAAATGGGGAGAAAATTGGTGTCAAAGGGCAACAAATGGGATAAAAGTGGCAAAAAATGGGTAACAAGTTGCAAAAAAGGTGGCAGAAAGTAGGGAAAAGTGGTATTTAATGCCAAAATGTAGCTGAAATGGGCAAAAATGGGAAAAAAGTGGCAAAAATTGGAAAAAAGTAGAAGAAAAAAATGGTATTTAATGGCAAAAGGTAGATTAAATGGGTGAAATGGGGAGAAAATTGCTGAAAAGGGGGGAAAAAATGGGATAGAAGTGGCAAAAATTGGAAAAAAAAAGTGGCAAAAAATTGGCAAGAAAGTAGAAAAAAGTGGTATTTAATTGCAAAAGGTAGCTTAAAAAGGTGAAAAAATGGTGATAAAGGGCAGAAATGGTTTCAAATTGCCAAAAGGAAGTGGCTAAAATGGGCAAAAACAAGGAAGAAAGAGGTATTTAATGACAAAAGGTAGATTAAGTCGTGAAATGGGGAGAAAATTAGTGAAAAAGGGAAAAAATGGGATAAAAGTGGGAAAAAATGGGTAACAAGTTGCAAAAAAGGTGGCAGAAAGTAGGGAAAAGTGGTATATAATGCCAAAATGTAGCTGAAATGGATGAGAAGTGGCAAAAAATGGTGACAAAAGGTAAAAAGTTTGTCTTTTGCAAGGTTTTCTGGAGGAATAATATTTGTAGTTACAACATAAAAGAGCCACAAATCATCACAAAAGAGCCACATGTGGCTCCAGAGTCACACGTTGAGTACCACAGATTTATGGAATAAATCTCATGTGAAACAGCCTATCTGGTGTGTTATGTCACCAAATCCACCGAGTTGGTCAATTACAGGCTCAGAAGTATTTCTGCGGAGTTAAAGCCTTTTAAATAGCAGTGAGATGATTATTTTTTTACCTTAAACATCTTTAACACTACTAGACTGCATTGATAAAACCAGAATTAACCTGCCAGGATACAGGAGTCTGGGTCTAGTCTGGGTCTGCTGCTGCCTCGATGATCACAAACCGACAGATGTAGGCGGCCCCTTTATTCTCTAAACTAAAATAAAGGCTGTTTGTCTTTTCTTTAAACCCCTTTCCACATATTAGCAGTTAGACATTACAGTTTTGTCTCTGTGGTGCGTACAGGAAGTGTTTGGGATAGTTAGTTTGGATCAACATAGCGTCTAATGTGGCTGAAGAATCCCCGTTAAAATGATTGTTTTTGTCCTCTCTTTCTGGTGGTTTTGGAGAGTTATGTAACTTTTGGTTTTGGTTTTACAAAGGGTGTCTTTCTCTTCCTCTAAAAGATCTTCAAACTTCCTGTAAACCATAAATATCCTCCTCATGATGGCGCTAGAGGAACGTCTGGGTTCTGTCTCCACTTCTTATCATATCTGAGCTCTGCAAACACCACATTTTGTCTCAGGAACGTTGATTTTTCACTCTGCTTTAATGGAGATGTGAATAAGTCAGAAGGTCACTGAAGTCGTCATGGTTTATCCTCAGTGCATCATGGGAACATGCACTAAATTTCCCAGACTTCTGTGTAGTGTCTCCATGCCTCTGAGAGTTTGGCTGAAGTTTGGCATCTTGTTGAATTTGAATGAAAAAAACACTTCAAACCGTTCTTTCAGGAGGGCAGCTGAAGGTCAGAGCTAAAAAAACAAGAGGCTGCTGGGAAACCTGGTGTGTAGGACGGGGGTGTTTAACGGGAATCGCTCTCCTCCCCCTCCAATACACTGAGTTAACCTCCAGCTGCTCCAACAGGCAGAAGTTAAACGCTGTGCTAACAGACACGAGTCTCTCCCCACACTTCTGTTCCTGCCCTCCAGCTCTCCTTTGTTTCAGCTGATTATAAATTCAGTTTTACTGGGCTTTTATTTTGAAGGCTAAGCTTATATATTAGGCTGTGTTTTTAGGTCCTTTATGGTCACTTTTAAATAGTTAATAATGATGCAATCCCCTAGACCAGCTTCATGATCTGATCAGCAGTTCTTATTCTTTTAAAACCAGGGTGTTATTATGGACCCCTTAATGCTGAACATCCTTTTTATATCTTACTAAAAATCTTTATAAACATTTAAAATAAAACAGTTTAAACGGGAGAATCCAAACACTAAGATTTTGACTTTAACCCCTTAAAGCCTGTTGTATCATATTTGATAAATACTTTTATGATACCTCTATCTAATCAATATGATCAATAAATTACTCAGAAAAACCTCTGAAAACAATCTGATAAATGATAAAAATGCCCTCAAAAGGATTATCAGTTACTTAAAACATCTAATGTATAAAATGAGATACAAAAATATATTTGTTAAATTTTATTGAAATTTAGATTTTTTTTTTATTTCATTAGAAAGTTGAATAAATATTTCACTTCCAGAAAATTTTCTGGCTATAATTTGTGTTTTCTGCTTTAATGGGTTAAAACCAGGGACACCTCTAATGCTGAATATCCTTTTTTTATATCTTACAAAAAATCTTAAAAAAAAAATGGATTTCAAATAAAACAGTTCAAACTGGAGAATCCAGACACTCTGAAAAAAAATCCCTAATATTTTGAGAGTAAATGAGGTTGTGAATTTATTTTAAGAGGTATTTTTACGAAATTAAACTCATAAATATTTTTTTAAAAAGTTGTTGATTTTAAAGATTAATTTTAAGAAACTTAGAGGCAATGAAGTGATTCTTTAATGAGATTAAAAACTAAAATTTTTAATCATGTAAATTCATACGATTTCTAAGAAGTCTTCTTCTCCTCTCATCTTATGTCATAGATTTATGGTTTTAGTCTCATAGATTAATGACTTTATTCTAAAAAATGCATTCCTTTTATCCAGTTATTTCTAAATCTCATAAATATAATTTAACCCCCATATTTGATACATACTTTAATGATACCTCTATCTAATCAATATGATCATAAATGACTGAAAAAGAACTTCTGAAAACAATCTGAGAAATGAAAAAAACGCCCTCAAGTGGCTTATCAGTTACCACAAACACCTAATGTACCAAATGAGATACAAAAAATATATTTGTTAAATTTTATTGAAATTAGGATAATTTGGATTTCAGTAGAGAGTGAAATAAACATTTCAGCTCCAAAAAATGAGAATTTTCTGGCTATAATTTGATTTCAGGCTTTAAAGGGTTAAATAAGGTTGTGAATTTTTTTAAGAGGTTTACTAAATTAAACTCAGAAATATTTTTCAAAAAGTTGTAAATTTTAAGGATTCATTTAAGAAACTTAGAGGCAATGAAGCGGTTCTTTAATGAAGTTAAAAACTTATTTTTTTAATCATGTAAATTCATACGATTTCTAAGAAGTCCTAAATATATGGGTTTAAGTCTGAATTTAAGACTTTCTGTCATAAATTTATGGTTTTGTTCTAAAAAAATGTATCGCTTTGTTCCAATGAATTCTAAATCTTATAAATTAAATTTAAGATTTTAATCTGATAGATTTATGACCTCAATCTCAGAAATGTTTGACTTCAATCTTATTAGATTACAGTTTTATTCTTGCAAATGTTTCACTTTCATGTTTCAAATTTTGAATTTTGTCCTAAAGAAAAATTAATTTAATGTAATAGAATGAATTTTAATGTTGTAATAGATGTATGAATTAATTAGATGTAAAATGAACTTTATTTCATAAATGTTTGGCTTATAAATCTAGTAATGTAACACTTTTTTATTTAGTTACTTTGATTTTTTTTTAGCTTTAAGCAGATAAAAAGCATAGACATAGAAATAATCATAAAACATGAAACTGAGTAGAATTCCTCTGTCCAAATATTTCACACACACTAAATAAACCAAAGTTAATTTGATTTTTACAAAGTAAAATTTAGTCTTTCTCTAAAGTTATTTTTTCTCTAAAAAGTGTTTTTATTTAACTCTAAATCTTTGGTATCCAGCTTTTCCTATCGGGCCCCCGTTTGGCAGATGAAAATAGTTTCAGGCCCCCCTACCCTTTCATCGTACAGATCCACGTAAAAATACATGAAAATATACGACAAACACACTGTTAACCTGAAAATTTAAATTTTAAAAATCTTCTCTGAAAACAAACAATTCCCTGAAAATAAAAACAGTCCTGCAATCATTTCAGTGAAAACTGTGGTCTTATTTGGTGCTAATGGTGTGAGACTGACACTCAGTTCATTTTCACTGTCCAGCTGTGATTAGAGTTTTATTGTAGCCTTTTCCAACACCCTCACTAGGGTGGGGCAATTAATCCAAAATTAGACTAAATCACAATACGGCCTGACGCAATTTTAACATCACAGAGGGAGTGATATTTCTTTGGCCTGAAATTTGTCTCAGAATAGCAGCTTTAAACTTTTTTTTGCAGCAGAGATGTTATACATGACATATGCAATCATTCAAGTGCCATTTTTTTAGAATAGTCCATAAAAAAATTCTACCTTCATTTTGTTACTTTTTTCTTATTAAATATGAGAATGACAAAAACTCTTCAGTGCAACAATTCATATCTGATCTGCAATACGAGTCGAAATAATCAGAATTAGATATTTTTAAAGAGTTTTTCAGCCCTTCTTTAAGTTAAGGAATAATCGCATATCAAATCGCAATATTTGGGGGAAAAAAATGCAATTATTTTCCAAAATCGTTCAGCCTTAGTCTGCACACAGGTAGGCGCTGTTATCCTGCTTTTCGCAATTTTTTGCCACTTTTTTTCTGCTTTTTTATTTGCACTTTTCGCCCATTTAAGCTGCCTTTAGTAATTAAATGCCACCTATTTCCTGTTTTGCTACTCCCTGATGGTTTTTGCCCATTTTCCCACCATTTTGCAGATTTTTGCTCATTTTAGTCACTTTTCAGTCATTTTTTGCCATGGTTTTGCAACTTGTGGACCGTTTTTGCCACTGTAATCATTTTTTCCAACTTGTCACCCTTTTTTCCACTTTTCTCTCAGTGTTGCTGCTTTAAGCCCATTTTTGCCGCTTGTTTTTGTCACTTTTCTCCCCTTTTTGACACTTTTATCCTGCATTTTGCAATTTTGTTGCCTATTTTTGCCACTTCTTGCCCATTTAAGCTTCTTTTTGCAGTTAAATGCCACTTAATTTCCATTTTCCTACCTTTTTTCTCATTTTTGCCACTTTTTGACAAATGTTTGCCATCTTCATTTTGCCATCTTTAACTTATTTTGGGTCACATCCAACCCATTTTTGCCACATTCTGCCTTTTTTTGACACTTTTCTCCCAGTGTTTGCTGCTTTTAGCTCTTTTTTGCCATTTTTCTCCTAGTGTTTGCTGCTTAAAGTCCATTTTTCCACTTCTTTTCGTCACTTTTCTCCCCTTTTTGACACTTTAATCCTGTGTTTTGCAATCTTTTGCCCCTTTTTGCCACTTCTCACCCATTTAAGCTGCCTTTAGCAGTTAAATGGCACTTAATTTCTGTTTTTGATCACTTTTGCCACCGTTGAATTATTTTAATTGCCACTTTTCACCACTTAGATTGTGGCTCTTGCAAATGTATTTTTCAACAATCTGACTCTTTGGTTGAGCAGAGTTTAATAACACTGATCTAAACCAATGTTTTATCCCTGATTAGATGATGAAAAGGCACTCAGCTCTGTTGTTTCTCAGCCAGCTGTTTCAGTGTGACAGTCATGTGATTGCAGCCTAAATAATGGGTTTGGTTCAAGTTTTTCTCCAGCATTGTTTTTGCTCCAGCTCTGGTAGCTGCTGGTAATAATTACATTAAATAAGGAGTGCATTTGACAGTTTTTGAGGACAATATTTTTATCTCTGGAAAAATTACTCCCCAAATTTTCAAGTGCATAAAAAAGATTGTATCATTTTGCTAAAATCTTGGATTACGGCTCCATGAATACTCTCCTTGAGTCTTTCTCTATCTCTACAACACGTGCATATTTCTGTTTTTAAGTCACCGTAATGTTCAGATTGCTATGTAATACATGTGTTTAAGTCTATGAGGTTTCATCATCTTTATCTGTGATCTGAATCCTCTCCACACCCTCTGGCTTCCTCTCGTCAGCGTTTCAGTCGTCCGGTGTTTACAGAGAAAAACCTCAGCATGCCAACGTTTGCAGATTTACAAGTTAGAAGTCAGAGAGTCGTAAAACCACCACGTATCTATACCAGCCAAACCTCCTCAGGAAAACCCGCCTAATTCAGAGATGAACTCATAAATCAGCTGTGGTTTAATCTGAATTCTCCTCTGGTTTCAGCTCCAGTTTCCTCTGCCGGAGTTCATCATGGCCATGGGTTTCTTCCTGGTGCTCGTCCTGGAGCAGATTGTCCTCACTTTCAAGGACCAATCATCGGCAGCCTCCGAGGAGCGTCGGGCTTTGCTGGTCAACTCCAGCGTCCAGGCCAACGGTCATCACCACTCCCACCCCCGCCGTGGATCAGAGGAGTCCGACGGCGGCCACTTCCACTTGGACTTTAACTCCCAGTCGGCCCTGCGAGCCTTCATCCTGGTCTTCTCTCTGTCGCTGCACTCTGTGTTCGAGGGTCTGGCAGTGGGCCTGGTGGAGGAGGGGAAGCAGGTGTTAGAGATCTGCCTGGCTCTGATGATCCACAAGAGCATCATCTCCTTCAGCCTGTCCTTCAAGCTGTGTCAGAGCCGGCTGCGGCGCTCCGTGGTCGTCGGCTGTCTGCTGCTGTTCGCCGCCATGTCCCCGCTGGGCATCGGCGTGGGCATCGGGCTCACGGAGACGCGGACATCCGCGCAGCACCAGCTGGCCCGCTGCACGCTAGAGGGGCTGGCCGGGGGAACATTCCTCTACATCACCTTCATGGAGATCCTGCCACACGAGCTCAGCTCCTCCAAGAACCGCATCCTCAAGGTCGCCATGCTGCTGGTGGGCTTCGCTGTGGTCACCGGGGTACTTTTCATCAAGCTGTAGCCATGGAAACACAAACTTTAGAGGAATGTACAGGCATGAAGATCTGATGCTGTTTATCAGAGAAAGGACCCCAGAGTTTAATTCTGACATTTGGGAAAAAAACACAAATATTTTCTAAAACACAAACATGGTGACGTGGAGCTCTAGTGGAGCGTTCTGGTGATGCTGGAAGATGGAAATTCAAAGATGGAAGACCTCTTACTCAGAAGTATCCACTAGAAACCTGCAACAGGTTCATCTCAGTTTTAATGTCATTCCCAGCTCTGACATTTGACCTCTATGACGGCATATAAGTGCCACTTTAAGAAATAAAACAACTTGATATTTTGTAGAAATAATCTCTAGATTTTTAAGTTAAAAGTGCTAAATTTACAACAAACCAAAGTCAGGATTTTTTGGTTTTAAGAGTCGATAATTTACGAGATAATAAACTTAAAATGATCAAGTTTAAAATTTATAAATGTTGACTTTAAAAACTTGAAAATTTCAGGTTTGTAAAGCTGTAAATTACCGACGTGAGAAAGTCTTAAATTTACAAGAAACCAAACTGAAAACAGAGGCGTGTTTTTACTGATCAGCCCCAGTAAAAAGTTTAGTTTTATTAGTCGTTCAGCTGCAGGACTTGGCCGAGGAAACGTCCTCATCCAGTACGATTTCCAGGGCTAAACGGCAGGGAAAATAATCTGATTGAGATTTTTTTCCCCAACATTGCAATTGCAATTTCATATGTGATTAAGTTTGAGTTCCTCCTCAAACATGAACAATAAATCCATCCATCCATTTTCTTCCACTTATCCGGGGTCAGCAGGCTAAGCAAGTCAACCCAGACATCTCTCCCTCAGCAACATTTTCCAGCTCCTCCTGGGAGATTCCCAGGCGTTCCCAGGCCAGATGAGATATATAATCCCTGCAGCAAGTTCTGGGTCTACCCCCGGGGTCTCCTTCCAGTTGAACGTGCCTGGAAGACCTCCACAGGGAGGCGACCTTGGACTGGTCACCAGTCAGACATTCAGAGACAAACAACCAGGAGGGTCCATGCTCACTCCTACGGGCAATTTAGAGTCGCTAACAGGCATGTTTTTGGTAGTCAGGGAGAACTCACGCATGTACGGAGAGAACATGCAAACTCTGCACATGTTAGTGCTAACCCCTGCACCCTAGTGCAACATGAAAATGTAGGCAAAAGACTCTAAATTTTAGAGTTCAATACGGTTTACATTTTAAGAAATAAACCCTTATATTTCAGGTTTAAAACTTAATTTTAGTTTTAGATGATAAAGTTGAAAATCCGACCAGATGAAGCCGTTTCCTGCAGTTTAGAGTCTAATCAAACGTTTTACTGAGACTGATCGTGAAGAAAATCCTTTAGTGATTTTAGTCTAGAATAATCCCACCATCATCATCACCACCATCATCATTTAGGATTTTATATATATATTATATAACCTTACAAACTTTACATTTCCAAGTTGAAAAGTTTTAAATTTTGACTTTGTTAGAAAATACTCTTTTTCCTTTGGAAATATAAACTTTTTAAAGTAAGAAATTGTGTTTGCCTGTAAATTTACGACTTTATAAGTTCAACATTTTTTTTTTTTTTTTTCTGAAAAATTCAAAAAGGATTTATTATTTTGAAATGTTTTTGGAGTGGCTATTATATGCTGCCATATCTCCGTCTACTATGAATGATTTTTATTATTTTAGAAGCCAAAAATGACCCTCCTTTGACTGTGCAGCTGAGAGGATGAAACGGGCCGTCCTGCACGGGAACAACATTTATTTAACAGATGAGCGACCCAGACCCAAACACGGCGGCCTCCACATCCCAGAGTCCGCCTCCACCAGCCTCGAGCATGGTGAACAAGCACGGCACGCTTGTGTCCACACTGTTAGCGGACTTTGGGGTCAAGACTGCCGGGATCCAGGCTCAGGACGCTCATGAAGAGCCGTCCTAAGATGCACAGAAGCATTTGCAAACTTTTGGTACCAAAACGTTTCTGTTATTTAAGTAAATTTTCTGTCATAATGTGAAAGACTTCAGTCAACAGTGGAAAAGATGATCATGAAACAAGACTTTTAACAGTCCTCATTACTAATAATTAACCTTTTTTTCATTCTTATGTTTGTCCATTGTCTCATGCAGAGATCAGGGGCGCAGCTAGGGATTTAGGACCCCCAGAAAGAATATTACACAAGGCCCCCCTTAACCAGCTAGCCTAGCAAACTTTGATTCCCAGGTTCTAAACTTCATCGTGACACAGATGGAGAATGTGTGGTATAATTTTTGGGCAGGGGCCCCCAGAATTTTATTTTATTCTGTTTCATACAAATTTCAGTCTGTTGGCCAGTTAATTTAGTTATTTTTGAGTCAATAACGACAATAGTAACTAACCCTTGTGCCCTCCTCGTGCATTTTTGGCCATTTTTCTCAACTTTTTTTTTTTTTTTAATTTGTGATCCTTTTGTCAGTTTTACAGCTTGTGGCATGAATTTTTACAGAAACTTTCCTTTCTGGTGAAATTTTTGAAATCCAAAATGTTTTACTCTTAAATGTCGTTCATACTCAATGAATTTTGTACTGTCTGGACACCTTCGAGGCAAAAATGTACATGTTCAAAAAAAACTGCCATTAAATCAGCATACACCAATATTTTTTTCCACTCTTTTTTCATAAATCTCTTTGACAATTTCAGACCTGCTCAAAACTACCAAACATTCAATAATTTTCAGAATTTTAACCCTTTTAAACTTAGACAAAACTCTCCATAATATAAAGGGCAAAAATACAAGAATGTGGTGCATGGTCCTACGATGAGTAAATGGTTGAATCTGGTTGAATATGGTAAAAATGTCATATTTCACTAGACTTCTTCACATTGAAATGCTGACACTAAAGAATGCATGATTTTATACTGCAGTGACAGTGAGATTAAAAAACCTGGTTTTAATGGAAGTCATGGGGGCATTTTTGCCCCAAAGGTGTCCAGAGGGTATTTCTGACATTATGTAAAAAATATTAATGCAATCAAATCAATTTTGTAGCTAATCTTTGACCCATCCAAGACTCTTATCACCCCAAAGCCCCATCTTTCTACTATTTATTATATGGAAAATAATTCACTTTTTATGTTTTTAGTAAAAAATAAAATATTTCAAATAATCAAACTGGCATTTAAAGGGTTAAAATCTTGAAAATCATTTAATATTTGGTAGTTTTGAGCAGGTCTGAAGTTGTTTGAGAGATTTATGAAAAAAAAGGTAGAAAAAAATATTGATGTATGCTGATTTAATAGCAGTTTTTTTGTACATGTACATTTTTGCCTCGGAGGTGTTCAGAGGGTGGTAAATTTAAAGGGGGCACGAGGGCTAAGAAAAAATAAATAAAATCCCAGTTTTCATTGTAGGCTACACAGGGGCCCCTCCTTACTGTGGACCCAGGTTATCAGCACCCTGTCCCCCCCTGTGCTGCACCCATGGCAGAGATATTTATTAATATTCATCTGGTAGAAATAACAGACTAACGTCATGTTTGTGTTCTTTGTGAAGCTTCAAAATGTCATTTTTTTAAAGTCAGGTAGTCCAAAAGAGCCAAAAATAAGAATTTGTTTTGATGCAAATTAGGGAAAAGAAGTAAATTTGCACATTTGATGAGCAGCTTTTTTATTTTTATGTATTTATTTTTATGTAGTCAGCCATGCTCTAACCCAGATCTGTTTGGTCATGGATCATCTTTGTTTTCGCACACACACATCAGAGATGACTTAAGCATTTATTATGATGCTAAAGCCCCAAAGCCCTCTCAGATATGACCACAGAGCTCTTATTCTTAAAAACCTGCACCATCAGTCCTCTCTCTGCCACCAAACTTTGACTCCCAGGTTCTGAACTTCATCGTGACACGGGTGGAGAATGTGTGATTTTACTTTTTTTTTTCTCCTGCAGAAAAACAGGAAATGCTTTGTTCAACGGGACAAACTCCAAATTTCCCTCCTCTCACTTCAGAAGAAAAGAAGCCTTTTATTGTGACGCTGCAGAGGAACGCGGCGCTGCACAAACACAAAGAGCCGCTTGTTGTCGTTCATTGGGAGGAATTTACTACACTGCAGCGTCCGAGCAGAGAGAGAGAGAGATGTGCTCTGAGAGATAAACACAGATTTATTCTCCACTTCTTTGTTTTAACTGAAAAAGAGCAGAAATGTGCTAAAATCAGAAAAATGACACATTTGTATTTCTGTAATTCTGACTGCAGAGTCTGATCCAAAGTACTGCAGTTTCTTCAAGTGGTAAATATTTTCATCTGTGATGTAAAAAAGCAGAATTAAATATGAGGAAGTTTTACAATCCTTAGTGCCGCCTTTTTGTCTTTTTTCAGGGGCTTGAAGTCAGAGTTTTGTTCTAGTTTTCCAGGGTTTTGAATCCTGATTTCAGCTTTTGTTTTTTACACTTTCCTGCAGAGTTACATCTCTACAACATCCATTGCAGTGATACTCAACATGTGGCTCTTTTGTGATTATTTGTGGCTCTTTTATGTCTTAGTTTTAAATATTATTCCCCCAGGAAACCTTTTTTGCCCCTTTTTACCATTTTTTGCCACTTTTCATCCATTTAAGTTACCTTTTGTTGTTAAATACCACTTTTTTCCCACTTTTTGCCCATTTTTGCCACTTTTCCCCATTTTGTGCCACTTTTTTCCCATTTTTGCCCCTTATTCCCCATTTTTTGCCACTTTCACCAATTTAAGCTGCTTTCTGCTGTTAAATACTGCAAGTTTCCTATTTTTTTCCCATTTTTGCTTTTTCTTTTAGCTTCTTTTATCTAATATTTGCCCTTTTCACCACATTTTGTCCATTTAAGCTGCCTTTTACAATTAAATACAGCTTGTTTCCTATTTTGCCCATTTTTGCCCCATTTTTGCCCCTTTTCCCCATTTTTGCCTCTTTTTGCCCATTTAAGCTGCCTTTTGCCATTAAATACTACCAGTTTTCTACTTTTTTCCCATTTTTGCCACTTCTTTTAGCCACTTTTATCTAATTTTTGCCTTTTCCCTATTTTTTATTTTTTTGCATCTTTTCGCCCTTTTAAGCTGCTTTCTGCCATTAAATACTGCTAGTTTCCTATTTTCTCCCCATTTTTGCCTTTTTTTAGCCACTTTTTCCCCACTTTTCACCTTTTTTGCCACTTTTCCCCCTGTTAAGCTGCATTTTGCCAATAAATACTGCTTGTTTCCTTTTTTCCCCATTTTTGCCTTTTAGCCATTTTTGCCCTTTTTCCCCATTTTTTGCCACTTTTCACCCATTTAATCTGCCTTTTGCCATTAGATACTACTAGTTTTCTACTTTTTTGCCCATTTTTGCCACTTCTTTTAGCCACTTTTATCCAATTTTTGCCCTTTTCACCATATTTGTCCATTTAAGCTGCCTTTTACAATTAAATACTGCTTGTTTCCTATTTTGCCCGTTTGCCCGATTTTTGCTCTTTTTCCCCCTTTTTTTTTCCAACTTTTTGTCCATTTAAGCTGCCTTCTGCCATTAATACTACTAGTTTACTAATTTTTACCTGTTTTTGCCAGTCTTGACTGCATTTTGCCCATTTTAGTCAATTTTCACTCATTTTTTTGCCTTATTTTTATCACTTTTGGACCATTTTTTACCACCTGTAACTCATTTTTGTGTAACTTCTCACCCATTTTCTGCTACTTACTGACTCTTTTTCCACTTTTTCTTCCCATTTTCACCCCTATTCACCCGCTTTTGCTGCTCTTAGACCATTTTTGCCACATTTAACTTATTTACTTAAAGCTGTTTTTGCCACTTTTCCCCACTTAGATTGTGGATCTTGCAAAGTTATTTGGATCTTTGGTAGAGCAGGGTTGAGTAATGCTGCTCTGTTGGTTCATCTGTAAAGGCAGAGAATGTGTGTAGTGTCCTTATATTTCATCATGCAGACTAAGGTAAATGAGATTAAACACATTATACGCCTCAGTCAGGAGTGTTGGGTTTACAGGATGTCCATCCAATGGCAACGGCAATTTTGTGAGTGAAATATCTAAAGAATGCTTTCAGACTTTGCACAAATATTCATCCTGATCCAAGGATGAACTGATTGAATTTTGTAGGTGAAAGGTCACAGTCATGGGGCCCATGCAGGGGCGTAGCTAGGGATTTTGGGCCCCCAGAAATAATTTACACAGGGCCCCCCTTAACCGGTGAGACAAACAACAAATGTTGAGTCTTTTTTACAAATATCTCTGCATTTTAATGTAAATTTTTAAAAACATAGTTTCCCCATTTGAGCAACATTTTTGCTATGGTTGAATTAAATTTATGTGCATTATTTCACAGCGCTGGACTATACCATTTGGACATTTTTAAGGGAGGAGCAGTTTTATATTTTACTCTATTTTATGTAGATTTCAGTCTGTTGACTGATTCATTTAGTCCAGTGTTTCTCAACCAAAGAGCCAAACTGTTGAAAAATGCATTTACAAGAGCCACAATCTAACAGGTGAAAAGTGGCGATTAAGATAGGTTAAAGGTGGCAAAAATGGTCAAATAGCGGCAAACACTGGGAGAAAAAGTGGCTAAACTGGGCAAAAATCAGAAATAAGGTTGCAAAAATGGGCAAAAAGTGGCATTTAATTGCAAAAGGCAGCTTTAATAGGCAAAAATGGGCTAAAAGCGGCAAACACTGGGAGTAAATTGGCAAAAAAGGGCAGAAAGTGGCAACAATGGATGGAAAGTGACCAAAAAAAATGAGTTAAAGGTGGCAAAAATGGGCAAAAAGTGGCAAAAAAATGAGTGAAAAGTGACTAAACTGGGCAAAAATCATCAGAGTGGCAAAATGGGAAATAAGTGGCATTTAATTGCACAAGACCTTAAAGGGGCAAACACTGAAAGAAAAATGGGAAAGAAGAGCAGACAGTGGCAAAAATGGGTGGGAAGTGACCAAAAAAAATAGTTGAAGGTGGAAAAAATGGTCCCAAAGTGGCAAAAATGTGGCAATAATGAATGAAAAGTGACTAAACTGGGCAAAAATCAGAACAAAGGTGGGAAAAATGGGCAGAAAGTGGTAAAAACATGGCACAAAAAAATGAATGAAAAGTGACTGAACTGGGCAAAAATCATCAAAGAGTGGCAAAACGGGAAATAAATGGCATTTGATTGCACAAGACAGCTTGAATGGGCGTTGAGGATCACTGCTTTAGTCACTTTTGATTTAATAATTCCATTAATTACTCAGAAAATAATAAATCAAATCACACTTTTCATTGCAGGCTTCCCATGGGCCCATGTGTACCCCTGTCTTGTGATGTCTCCAGAATGCTTTAATGGATTTTCTTCAATTTTTTGTACGAATATCCACTCCCAGTTAAGGATGAAGAAACAGTATTCTGGAGATATGGAGGAAACATATGCTTCCATCCAGACAACGTCTCTGTCAGGGAAAGCCTTGACTATGTCAGCAAGACCATGCTAAACCACATACCACATCCATCACAACAGCATGGCTTCACAGGAGAAGAGTCCGGATCCTGAACTGGTCTGCCTGCAGTCCAGACCTTTCACCAACAGAAAACATTTGGAGCATCAGAGAAGGAGAAATCCAGCAGAGAAGACCCAGGACTGTTGAGCAGCTAGAATCCTACATCAGACAAGAATGGGACAACATTCCTCTCCCAGGGTTCCAGGAACTGGTCTCCTCACTTCCCAGATGTTTAGACTGTTGTTAAAAGTAGAGGGAAAAATGCTCCTCTTGCCGTTTTTCACTAGTACCACTTACTTTTCTAGCCTTTTGTGTCGCCTCGTCCCGACTTTTTTTGACATGTTGCTGCCATCAAATTCAAAATGATCTGATATTTTGAATAAAATGGTAAAATGCCTCAGTTTCAACATCTAATATGTTGTTTGTGCCCCATTGTGAATAAAATATGTGTATATGAGATTTGACAATCATTGATTTCTGTTTTTATTTACATTTCACGCAGCGACCCAACTTTTTTGGAACTAGTGTTGTAGTTTAGTAGTAAAGTAAATATGCATTAAATCACTAGATGTCAAATTTATTTAATTAAATACCAAAATGACCTGTTTAATCATTGCCATATATTTTATTTTGTCTTGGAGGTTCTTGCAGTTTTTATTCTCCACCCTCTGCTCTTAACCTGGGTAATGAAAAAATATTCTCCTAAACTGATTCATTTCGTCCTCTTTTTTTATTTATTCTAATTTTATTTAATTGTTATGATGTGAGCAGAAGCCTGGAGGTGGTTAAGCCTCCTTTTTCATTTATAAAACATTTAATTCTAGTTAAATAAACTCCAGAAGAAGTTACCCTCTGTGGTTTTTGCTCTGGCTGAAATCTGCCAGCAGAGGGCGCGCTGTAGCCTTCTCTCCTATAAATCAAAGCTTGTCTGTTTGACAGGATGACTCACTCCTTTCACGCCTCCTCGTTAACTGATCCTCCCTCTGTGTGAGAAAGTGGGCGTTCACACCTCAGCCTTGTTCTTATTTGACCTCGCACACATCCACTGACATGCACGCATTCGCCGTTACCGTGGCAACCATGCTGCAAAAATTGGAAGCAAATTACACTGTGATAAAATGTAAGATGAAAGAAGGAAACGGTTTTTCCTTTTCCTGTCATTACAGTTACTATTTTCACACTGATAAGGCCCTCATGTCTAAAAATAATATCTGATTACTTTACTTTGTTGTCATGATTCACATATTTGAGTCAATTTTATTCTATTTTGTGTTACGTTTGTTCATTTTTATTTTAATTATTTATTGTTTCCATTTTCACATGTAGAGTAGTACAGATAAGGCCAGAATAGTCTTAAAAGCAGATAAAATAACTTATAAATAAAGGTAGGACCATTCAGTAAACTAAATTTACTAAAAACCATTACAAAACCAATCACAAAAAAAGTTGGGACAGTGTAAAAAGTGAAAAAAATAAAACAGAAAACAGTGATTTTATCCTTTCCAACCTCCTAAAGACAATGTTAATGTTTAACCTCCAAAGACCCTGCGTACACGTATGAGGACATTATAGACAAAATTACATTACTATTAATGTCTAACACTAGAATTGTTGAGAAAATTGCACTGTCCATTGAAGTTTAAGTTTTCATTGGAAATACTGGGAGAAATTGCTATCAGATTTTCAGGAATTTTCATTGATAACTTTGGGATTATAGTTTGGAAATTTTCAAGAATTTCTATGGAAAATTTGAGAGATCTTTGTGTATTCTGAGAGCTTTGTTGGAAGTGTTTTTGTGTTAGAAATTTTCAGTATTGCATGAAGAACTTGTAATTGTTTTTTCATGTTCTGAGGCAGTGGTGCAAAACATGTGTTAAAGTGCCCTCTTGGGAGACAAAATACATGCTAAAGTGCCCTATTGGGAGCCAAATTAGTGCTTAAGTGCCCTCAGTAGCGATAATGCATGCTAAAGTGCCCTCTTGAGAGCCAAAACACGTGCTAAAGTGCCCTCTTGGGAGACAAAATACATGCTAAAGTGCCCTATTGGGAGCCAAATTAGTGCTAAAGTGCTCTCGATAGCGACAATGCATGTTAAAGTGCCCTCTTGAGAGCCAAAACACGTGCTAAAGTGCCCTCCATAGCCACAATGCATGCTAAATAGCCCTATAGGGAGCCAAAATACACGCTAAAGTGTCCTATTGGGAGCCAAATTAGTGCTTAAGTGCCCTCAGTAGCGATAATGCATGCTAAAGTGCCCTCTTGAGAGCCAAAACACGTGCTAAAGTGCCCTCCATAGCCACAATGCATGCTAAATAGCCCTATAGGGAGCCAAAATACATGCTAAAGTGTCCTATTGGGAGCCAAATTAGTGCTTAAGTGCCCTCAATAGCGATTATACATGCTAAAGTGCTCTCGAGAGCCAAAACGCATGCTAAATTGCCCTCGATAGTGACAATGTGTGCTAAAGTGCCCTC
This sequence comes from Cheilinus undulatus, assembly GCF_018320785.1. Taxonomy (NCBI): domain Eukaryota; kingdom Metazoa; phylum Chordata; class Actinopteri; order Labriformes; family Labridae; genus Cheilinus; species Cheilinus undulatus. The sequence goes on from NC_054872.1 coordinate 51,863,269, forward strand.
TTGGGAGCCAAAATCCCCCCTAAAGTGCCCTCTTGGGGGCCAAACTGCATGGTAAAGTGCCCTCGATAGCGACACTGCATGCTAAAGTGCCCTCTTGGGAGACAAAATGCGTGCTAAAGTGCCCTATTGGGAGCTAAAATACATGCTTTAGTGTCCTCCATAGTGACAATGTGTGCTAAAATGCCCTCTTGGGAGCCAAAATATGTGCTAAAGTCCCCTCAAGAACAACAATGCATGCTAAAATGTCCTCTTGGCAGAAAAACACGTTAAAGTGCCCTAGAGAGCCAAAACACACTCTAAAGTGCCCTTTCGAGTGACAAATTGTGCCAAAGTTTCCACTTGGGAGGAAAAACACGCTAAAGTGCCTTCTTTGGAGCCTCCTCATTGCCAAAACATGCTTAACTGACCCTCTTGGGTGGAAAAAAAAACACTTATTTAATTGCTATCTTGGCTGGTTAAAACACACTAAACTGCCCTCTTGGGTGAAGAAAACACATTAAACTCCAGAAGACCATTAGGACCAAGAAACTATGAAACATTACTGTTGCACTGACTTTTATGTTGGGCCCTTTTTTGATCTATAATGAACCAGAACTATATCTAACAGAACCAGTTTGGATTTTCTGGTGCTAATATGGTGTTAAAATGCACTAGAATACAGGAAATGGCATCTACTTCATTGAAAATGTTAATTGAAAATGTATTTATTTATTTATTTCTGTGTGTTCTTCACAGTCCAACGTTGAATCTACACAGTTCTTGTGGATGCTGATCCTAACTACGGACTAACTTGAGTAGTCTGTCTAGTTAGTCTGTTTTAAGGCTATATAACGTGCCATTTGTAGAACATATAAACATGTCTAAAATGCCCTCGAAAACACACCAAACTTAGTGCCCTCTTCAGTGGCGAGAACGTGCTGTATGTGCCGTTTTCTTTCTTTTCGCCCCTGCCCTTGAAAAAGTCTGTGCACGCCACTGATAAGAAGAATAAGAAAGTGTCTGTGTCCACACTTCAAGTTGAAACTATTTGCACACATTTTGGGGTCTACTGGGCATTTGATGGCTGTTGTTACTTTCACCAGCCACTAGATGTCGCTGTGTTTGCTGATTTGAGGCACTAGGGCTTACATTTTCTTTCGTCACTATCAGAAAGAAAGCATCGAGGACCCAGCCGGCTCCATCCATCCATCGCTTAACCAATTGCTGACACAATTCCTGTTTGTGTGCTGCTGAATAGCGCCAACATGGAGACCTTTCTGTGCTCCCTTAGCGCTAGAACAACAGCGCACTCTCGCTGACATTTTCTGCTTGTGGAATCTCCGTCAGAGTGAGACGTCTTCATTTTCCCGCCTCTCTCTGCTGAAATCGTTCCACTACGTCAGGTCGTCCCGTCGGTCCGCTCGGTGAAGATGTCTGCGGGTACAGGCGGCTGTGGACCCGGACCTGGACCCACCTCGGGCTCCGGGTCCGGGGCTTCCAACCCCAGAAAGTTCAGCGAGAAGATAGCGCTGCACACCCAGCGACAGGCCGAGGAGACGGCCGCTTTCCAGGAGGTTATGATGGACATCACCTCGACCAGGGTGAGTGTGAGACGGAGGAGGAGGAGGAGAGCTGCCCGGAGGAAGAGAGGCCTTCGCTGGGCTTGTCAGGCTCCGAGAGGACGATAACTGCCGCCTCTACGTGGAGCTCTGCTCAGCATTTGAGTACTCAGAGTGAAAAATAGCACAACACGAGAACGTCTGCGGTGTTTTAGTGACGTTTAATGTGTGCTGAAGTTGTTGTTACTTCTGGTTGTCCATTTCCGATACGTCGTTAGCGTAGTTAGCATTAGCAACCAAAGCTAACTTGGCTTGTTTACTATGTTACGTTAACGTCGCTGTCAACCTGTTAGCGCGGTGTTATGGTGTAGGGAGCTACCGTGTTACCTTGTGACTAATCTGTAGTCAAAGAATCGGAAATGGCTCGGGGGAAATTTTCGGTGAAAAGAATTAATGTACTTAATATATTAAATACAAATAATTTAATTTATTAAATTATAAAATAGAATAAATGAAACAACATTATAAGTAATGGACGATCAAATAATAAAATGAAATGTTAAAATGGCGGAATAGAAATATAATTTTAAAAGGATAATTCGGTAGTAAAATGACTTTTCACTTTTTAAAACAGTGAAAATTTTCTTTGAAATTAATCTACCTTTAAATTGGTGTACATTTAAATTGCTTCTTAACGGAATACAAATTTAAGCATTTTAAAAAGTAAAAAAAAAATGAAAATTGCAGTTACAAGAACAGAAATTCTATATATATTAATATCGAAAGTATTACAGTAAATAATAAATAATTCTAGTTGAACTATATAATTTAATTGAATTCATATACAACATAAATATTTGTTATAGATATGCATGTATAGTTTAAAGTCGAAATAAGGCATTTTTCCGTCGTTTGAAGCTTGTAACTACGACAACCACCGACGCACTCGGCTTTAAGTCACTAGTTAACACGGTCACCATTTGAACCACAACACCGGACGCGTTCGGAGAGAGCGTCCCGCCGATCTCCTCTTTAATATTTGGCCCTTTAGTTAGACGTAATCAACTCTAACGTACATTTTAAGAGTATTAAACAACATTTTCGATCATTTACGGGCAGACTTTCCCTTTTTGTGTATCATCCATTCATTTTAAGACACTTGGCGTTGTCAGTTACGTATCAATCACCGCTAACTGTCATAAGATTATCACGGACCTCACACGAAAGCCAACTGACTTTGCTGCTCCTAATGAACTAATTTAGCATTATTTTTGAAATAATAACTGTTTGATATAGCTAAAAACGACATTAAAATGACGAATATGTTGAAAGTTATTGGGTGCTCGTATTTGGAATGAGTGTTTATTTTGTGTTTTTATTTGGATGGGGTTTAACATGGCGGGTTTCGTGCAAGTTTGTCAATAATAGTGCTTAATATTCGTTAATTTAAAGTGTATAAAAACACATAGCAGTCAGGTAGTCAGTGTAAATGTTGATATTTTGTGGATTATGAGTGTTTACGCTGGCTGAAATGCTAAGTGTTAGCATTGTTAGCTTCATCAGGATGTGTTAGTTTGTAGCTGTCTGCTGTTAGCTCCTCCAGCTGTCAGTGAAGTCTGCAGCCATAAACATACATACATATGTATTTAATTAGACAGTCTTTTACTTTACTGAATGAATGTTAGCCATTTAAAGCAGCTACTGTTGCTCCAGTTTCCTTGTTAAAGGCGAAGTGAGGACAGGAGTCCCTCTCCTTGAGCCAGACCTTGAAGGGATATATTTATAAATCTGGACTCTATGAGGAGGAAATCTGTCATCTTCAATCTAAAGCTCAGCTGTTTTATCACAATATTTGATCTTTTATCGCTCTTATTATGTAGTCGGGTTGTCATGATACCTGAATTTAAACTTTGACACCATAGCAGTTAAAAACAAATGATTGTGACAATAAAATAAGTCCTCTGCACAAGTATTGATGAATTTACTGCCTTTAATGATCAAAAATGACAAGCAAACTCCTACACTGAGTCTGAAATGTTCAAATACACCAGTGATGTGTTGGTGTTTATGTGTAGCTGGTGTATTTGTGCATTCTTCACACTCCTGTCTCCTAAAACAGATATGTGAAAGTATTTTTCTTGCTATTAATAAGCGACCTCTACACACAGATGCGTTGGTTTGTTTCCACTAAGGATGGCATTTACAGTCATTCCAGTTAGGGCTGGGCAGTTAATAAAAACTGAGATTAAATCGCAGTACTGCAATTTTTAAACCATAGAAGGTGTAATAGTTCTTTAACCTGAAATGTGTGTGAAAATACCAGTTTAATAAAAATGTTTAGCAGCAGAAGTGTTATGCTCTACACATCACGAGAACATTCAAGTGTCATTTTTTAGAAAAGTTTACAGAAAATCCTACTTTCTTTGTTCGTTTTTGTGTGTGTGTGTGTGTGTTTCTTAAAAATGTGAGACACGAAATCATAATTCCTTCAGTACATCAGTTCATACTAGGGCTGAACGATTTGGGAAAATAATCTAATTGTGATTTTTTTTTTTTTTACCCAATATTGTGATTTAATATGCGATTATTTCTTAAGCTCCTCATCTCATGCATTTTCCAACAAAAACAGGCAATAATTCATTATATATCATGACCAACACAATGTCAGATTGTGAAAAAATATCTTATTCTGATGATTTTGCAAACTGGATATGAACTGTTGTATAAAAAGGAATGATTTTTTTTTAATATAGACCTAATTCTCATATTTAATAAGAAAACACAAAAATGAAGAAATAGCCTAGATTTTTTTGTACAGTATTCTAAAAATATGGCACTGGCATGATTTCATGATATGTGAAGTATAACATTAAAAAATTTCTAACCTGGTATTTTAACACAAATTTCAGGTCAAGTAAATATTGTAACTTCTGTGGTTTGTAAATTGTAGCAGGCCTTATTGCCAAGGTTATTATAGTTAACTAAAACTAACTAAATAACTAAAACTAAAATTCAAAAATCATTTTGGTTAACTGAAACTAAATCAAAACTAAGCTTTACCAAAAACACTAAAACTGTATAGGGTGCTTACAAAACTAAATAAAATAAAATAAAAATGGAGACAAAATATCCTTAGTTTTAGTCTTTGACACAAATATATTGACTGGCACCTACACCAGTCTGGGGAGTGTAAAATTGCCTGAATTGATTGGTCAAGACTTCATACAGTGTTAGTTTTATGTCTGGAGTTGTATTCAAACATCATCTTTAAATAAATGAAATTAAAAGTGAAGAGTAGCCTGGTTGAATGTGTTTTTTGAACGGTATGACGTTCCCTCAGCCCTGACATCTATCTATGTTGCTTTCTGTACAGACAAATAATTTATACACTGTAAAATGCAACTCAGAAACACTGAGTTGAATTAACTCAGTTTTTTGTAACCTGTTCTAAATACTTCTTTTAAACAAGTGACTTGTACTTCTTGGCCGTAACAGCTAAAGCTCAGTTTACTTTAGTGTACTTGGTTTAAACAAATTAAGTAAAAAGGGGGTAAATTAAGTTGTGTTTACTTCAAAATCCAACACAACAATTTCAACTCTTTTTTTATGAGCTGATAGAACTCATTTTAGTTTTAGAACTAAAACGGTACTCAAACAGTGTAAGTATTTTTGTTATTACTTAAATTATTTGAGTTATGACAAATCTGCAGTTTTCCCAGAATGCCGTTGGGCACTAAACCTTTATGCACCTTCATGTTTGGTCTGAACACTTTTGAAAGAGAGATTTTTAATCTCAAAGAGGCTTTCTCCTGGTTAAATAAAGGTTAAATAAAATAAATAAATAAAACGCACCATGAGTGAAGTTGCTGTCTCGGTTACACAGGTGGTGATGTTAATGTTTTAATGTCTGCGAATGTTGGATGGCACACTGACATTAATATCAACCACTGGCTCAGTGGGTCACTAACAGCCATTGTTTAAAGTGGTGGCACAGTTAGTCCAGCTTAGGTGAAATAATAACATTAAAAACTTTAACAGAGAGTACTATCTGACATTTTAAGTAATCAGTTAAAAATCAATTAAATCAACTTGTAATTTAGTGCAATGGAGTTAAAATATTAAGTTTTAATAGTTATGCAAATCAGTTGACTTTGCAAGAAATTTTAAGTTAAATCAATGCAGCATTTATTTTGTTGTACTCAAAAACTTAAGTTAAATTCACTCAAGTTTTCATTATATGTTACTTAAATTTTTTTAGGGCAACTGGTTTTCTCAAATTTTTAAGGTAAATTCAGCGCATCCGGGCTTACAGAGTAGGGCTGTAGTCAACCACACACTGATTGATCGATTGGTTGCTCAGGTAAAAAAAAAAAAAAAATCTAAAAATCAGCATAATCTGACAGGTTCTTCGTGGCACCCTCTGTTAATCTGAATGATCCTAAAAATGAACATATCAAGCTTTTTGAAGCAGTATTAATATTTTTATTCTCAGTCCTTTGAACTAAAATAACAGCTGACTCAGCATACTCCTGCCTCTTTGGCGCCATATGACCTACTAGATAATTTGTAAGGCTAATTATTACAGTAGCACTGGGAAGACTTAACCCATGAGAAAGTGCCACTAACATGAAGTAGACCAGCAGTTTACATTTAGTCAAGCAGCTGCTTTGACTTTCCAGGGAGCGCGTAGCTAGAAACCCCCGTATGGTTAGATGCATTTATGATAATGTGCACTGAAAACAATGAAATTATTCAGAAGCAATGAATCCATAGTGGCAAAATCTGAATATGAAGGTGCAACAAGCTTTAAGCTATAAAGGAGGAGGCTGGGGTGGAGGAGGTGGAGCTTTAGTCTATAAAGGAGGAGGCTGGGGTGGAGGAGGTCAAGCTTTAGCCTATAAAGGAGGAGGCTGGGGTGGAGGAGGTGAAGCTTTAGCCTATAAAGGAGGAGGCTGGGGTGGAGGAGGTGGAGCTTTATGCTATAGAGGAGGAGGCAGGGGTGGAGGAGGTGAAGTTTAGCCAGGAGTATGGTGCATCAACATTGATGCAAGCAGGGATTAGTGAGCGGTACGCCATCTTTGAATGGACCGCTATGTTGAGAGAAAGAGCTGTGATTGGCTGTGAGAGCTTGTAATAGTAATTATTGTTGCTCATATTACAAATTTGATATCAATAACATTATTGAATTGGGATTATGGTTTTTATGTCACTTATTTTAATTTAACAAATGTGCATAAAACGTGAAAAGGGCAATTTTTGTAAACCATTTTATAAAAACTGACACTTGAATGTTTGCAAAATGTGCGTAAAATCTCTGCTGCTGCAAAAATGAAAGTATTAAGGTGGTATTTTGACATCTTTCAAGTTAAAGCAATATTGCAATGTGTGATTTTTAAATTACAGCATGCCTAATTGCGGTTTGATCTCATCTGGGATTAATTGCCCAGCCCTACTCTGGACCAATCAGAGAGCCAACAAAGGATCAGTTAAACAACGAAACAACCGACGTTTTAGTGTTTTTTACATCTAAATTTGTAGCAGAGGTAATCGTATAGTCTAGTTTGATCATATCATGACAGCCCTGTCTCCAGGTGTGATGTGTTCAGGTAGATCTCTGCATGTTCTCTGGGTTTACTCTGGCTCCTTCTGATTACCTGCCGTCTGCTTCTTAAACACACAAGAGCGTACACAGACAACAAACAGAAAGAGAAAGCATGTTTGGATTGTTTTTATTATTAAGATCATAACTGAGTGTGATATTTACCGGAGCGCTGTCAGAGATTTCCCCCGCCTGTTTGTGGTTTCTCTTATTTTCATATCTCGGCGTATTAAAGCTGATTGTGGTTGATGTTGTAAATCCGTAAACAGGGCGGCTTTGTGTGAATAAGGATGTGTGCATTAATGTGATAAATTACCCACTGTGGCCTTTAAATTCTAAATAATAATAATAGCCTGACTTCTACAGGGTTTATCAGAAAAAATGAGGTGTTTATGATGCCTGTGATTAAAGGTTAGCTCTGTTTCTGACGCTTTAAAGATCAATATTATAACAGACAGATAATACAGGAGCATGTAGCTTGAAATGGCCGACTACTATCTAAACAGGTACTGATATAGTTTGATTTTATTCAGTCTTATCTAAGATTTAAATTCTGCTTTCATGACAGCCTTGTCTGACCCTCTGTGCAGAATTATTCACCGTGCATTTTAGTACAGATCCTTCTATCTCAAGTCAGTCTTTGTGACGCCACAACAGAAGCTGAACATTGTTTTAATTTTTTTGCAGATGTGATTCATGATTCTTCTTTTTGTTTTATTAAGTGATGCACTACAAAACAAGTGACAGACATGACCTGAGGCCTGTACGACGAAGCTGGATTTTCTCTTATAAGGAATGATAACTTCTGTACGACGACACTGGTTCACTTCTTACCGGGATAAATCACCGCGGTAACTTATGCTGAATGGCTAACCTGCTCCAGAGCAGGTTATGTTCTGGATACGAGCACCCCCTCCTGACCAATCAGCTCTCTAGGAAAATGGCCTGCCCGTTCTTAGAAGATCCTGGTTAGAAGAGACAGAATATTTAGGGATAGATGCAATCCTTTCGATTTACCCGATGACGTCCTATAGGAAAGGTATAGATCAGTGATACTCAACCTGTGGTTCTGGAGCCACATGTGGCCCTTTTGTGATGATTTGTTGCTCTCTTATATCTTAATTTCAAATATGATTTCCCTCGAAAACCATAAAAAAAAGAAACTTTGACTTCAGAAACTATCCATTTCAAGTCACATTAATCTGTTTGTTTCCCACAATTATACAGTTTGCTTTAATTGTCAACAATTCCCTCCTTTTTTGCCACTTGTCATCTATTTTTACTGCTTTAAGCCCACTTTGGACACTTCTTTTTGCCACTTTCATCCTGTTGTTGCAAATTTTTCAACAGTTTTGCCTATTTCATCCTGCTTTTTGCAAATGTTTGCTCTTTATGGCATTTTTTCACCCACTTTTCACTCATTTAAGCTGCATGTTGTCATTAAATGCCATTTATTCCCCCATTTTTGCCACTTTTTGCCAATTTCCCCCATCTCCTCTGCTGCTTTTTGCCTGTTTTGGTCACTTTTCACTCATATTTGTTAACTTCTTGATCATTTTTGTCAACTTTGTCTCATTTTTTGGCTCTTTTCACCCATTTTTGTCACTTTTTACTCATTTTTCCCATCTTTTTTTGCTGCTTTTTTCCTGGTTTAGTCACTTTTCACTATTTTTTTTCCATGTTTTTGCCTCTTTTTGATCATTTTTGCCACATTTATCTCATGTCTTTGTCACTTCTCACCCACTGTTGCCACTTTTTGCCCATTTTCCACCCTTTTACTGATTTTTGCAACTTTTTGACCATTTTTTCCACCTTTAACTTATTTTAATTGTCACTTTTCACCACTTAGATTGCGGCTCTTGCAAATGTATTTTTGTAGTAATTTTTGTAGAAAAACCTTTGACAGCCTCAACATTCAGGTAGTTCACACTAGGGCTGGACAATTAATTGAAATTTGATTGTGATTTCAATTTTGACTTCTCATGATCATAAAAGCATTATAATAGAAAAAAACGAGTAATGTGCCGCACAGTGCGGCGTGTATGTGTTGCGTGCGCAGCTGCAGCAAGCGTGTGATGTATGTGGATCAATAATACGAGGAGCGAAAACATGATAGATCAGCAGCCTTTGGTTGAGAAGAAGGGTAGGACATGGTAGGACAATTTGCATGTTGCAAATTTTGCAAGTTTTACATGAGTGCATGTAGATTGGGTATTTAATTTTGATTATTGTTTTACATTGCTATTATTTATTATGTTATTATTATTTTACTTGTTACTAATTTATTTTTCATTGTTCTTTTAAGTTGTGGTTCAATAAATACTCAAGTTGTGAAATCAATGAATAATCGTGTTCATTGATCGTGATTCAATATCAATCAAAATAATCGTGATTATTATTTTTGCCATAATCGTCCAGCCCTAGTTCACACAATACAGAAACATTTGCATTGCACTAATTTCCTTAATTTATATCATAATTAAACAGTCCACATATACAAAGAGGCCCACACAACCCTGTTGTCACAGTTGAGCTTTATTCAAGTTATTCAAGCTTTATTCAAGTGCACATTGACTAATGTGAACCCCAAATGCTTCTGTAGATGACACGTGAACATCAAATGATGATGCAAAAGACTTTGCATCTGGATCAGTGCAGTAACAGGAGGGACTCACTATTGGACATCTCTGTGTGTGCCAGGCACAGGAAGTGACTTTATACAATTTTTTTAAAAAAGAAAAATAGTCGTCAAATACACTTATGTGGCTTTAAACATACCCAGGTGTAGGGATGGAGATAGAAATCCAGGTAAGTCACAACCTGGTTTGGTATTTTTTAAATCCCAGGGAATGTTTTAGCTTCTTATCTAGCGATCTTTTCACTGTTGCAGAAACGTGGGCCTACGTCGGTTCTTGCAGAGGAGAATATAAACTAAAAGCACTAGGTAGTGTGCACTAGGGCTGGGCAGTTAATTGCAAATTAGCCTAGATTAAAATGCAATTTGGCCAGCTGCAACTTTTAAATCTCAAACAGTGGAATATTTTCCTGAACCTGAGATGCGTCACAAAACCAGTTGGATGCAATTTTTTGCAGCAAAGATTTTTTGCTCTACACATTATTCATACATTCAAGTGTCTTTTTTTTAGAATAGCTCACAGATCCTTCTTTTCCTGTTCATGTTTGATTTTCTTGATCAAAACAAGAAGAACATTAAAAAGTTATCATCCCCTTCAGTACATCAGTTGTTATCAAATTTGCTATATGAGCCAAAATAACTATTAGATATTTTTCCAAACCTTTCATCCTTAGTTTGATTCAACTAATATTGTGCTGGTTTTATTATCGAGGGATTTGTTGTTTGTGTTTGTTGAACAATGCATAAAACCGTGAACCTCAACAATAATCGCTTATTAAATCACAATTGCAATATTGGGGGGGGGGGGGGAATCACAATTAGGTAATTTTCACAAATCATTCAGCCCTGGTTTGCACTCATAACACTGGCTTCAGCTGCTCCGTCTGCTCTGATCTGAACTGAAAGTGCTCCTAATTCTGTCTTATTCAGGGTCACCTCGGTTAAAATGACTGTCAGGATACTGTAAAATAAATGTCACATCAGGATGTATGCTTTTGCACCAGTGATAAGATTCTTAATGTTATCAGAGAACCCGTGAGACACGATAGCAGTACTGACATACCCTGGTTTCAATCTCCATCCCTACTCAGTATCTCAGAGTGTTTCTCAGAGCTTTAACAAATGCTTTCTGCGACTTGATTCTGCATCTGTTCATGTTGTAACAGGTTAAAGAGTTGTGTTTCACTCGCTTGTTTTAAGTCCATGATGATTCAAAGAATCAGGCTGTGGTGTTTAAACAAAGTCAGAGAAGCAGCTGTAAACACAGTAGCTCTGCAAACTCACCACTATCTCTGCTAAAGCTGGCTTAAATCAGCGCTGTCTCCAACATTTCTCAACAATGAAAGTCCACAGTTGGTATTTTGTCAGAATGCTTTTATTGTGAAGGCCCACATTAGAAATATATGATACAGTCAGTAGCAGCTAAACGCACCTCAGCAGGAGAGAAATGAAACTTAAAATACTTATAGACTTATAAAAAGAGGACAAATTCTCCAAAACTTCCATGAAAATTCTGGGAAATTTCAATCCAGTCCACTTCATTTATTAAGCACATTTTCAAAACACAGTAAAAAGAGGCAAACAGCAGAAATGAAAACTGTAGGAGAAAAAAAATAAAAGCAAGAACACCAAAAACCTATAAAATGAAATAAAGACACATAATAAAAACATAAAACAATTATAAGCCATAAAAAGACAGGGACTCAGAGAATAAGAGGACGGAGATCACACAAGTCTCATGCTGAATTAAAGCAAAAGACTAAAAAACTCCAAATAAAATACTAAAAGTTATAAACAGTTTTCCCAAATTTCAATAAAATGTCTGAGACTCAAAGAAATCGCTCAAACATTCAAACATTTCCCAAATTTCCATAAAAATTGCAATATTTCAAAGCAAACTTCCTGCAAAATTTTCAATGAAACTCAAAAATATACAAACAAGTCACAGATTTCTGTGAAATTCTTCAAAATTTCCAAGCAAATTACTTAAAATTTTAGTAGAAATTCCAGATTATTCTAATAGCAGAAATTATTCGGATGTTGTAAGAGAGCTAAAATGTAAAGTCCTCAAATGTACATACAAGGTTTTAGGAGGATGTATATGAAATAAAGTTATTTATATATCATATTGCCCATTTTTAAACCAAAATTCTGATGCATGAAGACGCCACAGAGCGCCTAAAGCCAGGTTCAGTTTGTGGTTAACCCTGATGCATCTTCCTAGACTAAACAATCCCTGATATTTATTTTCCTGGTTGAATGTGAGCGTGGGCGTGGAGACGGCAGCGGGTTACGTTTATGATGGATGAGTGTTTGTCTGTTGGCTGATTTACGTTTATCTAAAACCTCACGGACCAGACTATACCTATGCGATGACTGAAAATGGGAGCCATGGTGCCAACTTCCTGCTCTGAACCGGTTTTGATACGTGATTAAGATCTGAGTGTTGAGGAAATGATCTTGTTCTATAGTCATGAATCGATAAGAGAAGAAGGTTGGCTTCAATTTCACTGACAGGAACATGAAATGACCGCGGCGTTCCAGTTTCTCCACATGGAGTTTGTGAGAATGTCATGATGGAGCTGAAGCAGCATGAATGAACCAGCGTGTTGGTGTTGATAGGGCTGTCCGCAGAACTTAGACTTTAATACCAGGTAAGGTATCTGGAGTTTAGACGGTGTGCAGGAGTCGCCCTGCAGGTTTTGATGGACTCATCCCTCTCCTAAGGATCTGTCTATGAAATAAAAGCATTCTTTTTCAAGGCACTGATGCATTTTGATCACTAAAATAGCAGAGGTTGTAATGTTTCAAACCATTCAGCATCAAAAAGTATGAAAGCATTGAACATTTAGACAGCCTTAGATGATGATGATGATGATGATCCGGCAGAATCCAAGCTGTGCAGTGTGCACATTTGTTTGCTTCAGTTGATGTCTTCTTGCATCTGTTTTTAAGATTTATTTTGGATCTTTTTCCTTTTATTTTGGTAGGACAGCAGAAAGAGTAGAAATCAGGGAAAGAGAGAGGGGAGCTGACAGGAAAGGAGCAGGCTTCTGTGCTTGGAGTTCCACATTCACATCTTTAGAGTTTTAATACCTAGCTGCTGTAAGCAAAAAAGAGAGATTGTTGTCTAAAATAGCATATGCATCGGAAATGTTCTGATGTATTTTGGAGCATTGTATGCGAGGCTCAACCACTCAGAGTTACAGGCTCCCTTTGAATGGACCACCTTAGGTGTTCACCTGTACTATGTAAGAGAGCCAGCCTGGTCTATAGCAGCTCCAGGCTACACACTTGCCCCGAAGTCACCTGCGGAGTGTGGCAGCTTGCTCTGCAAACACGAAGGCTTGTGCACGCTCACTTTGATGAAAAGCCAGATGTAAGACATGAGACGTGCATAAGATTCTAACATCAAGTCTGAATCTAAAGGCTTTGAGAGACGAGTGCAGGTCAAGGCTCAAGTTGCATATGAACAAGTAAGGCCTTGAAAGGAGGAGTCACCATGAAGAGGCGTGGGCCTAGCCCAGATTCAGAGGTCAATCTCTGAATTATTAGAATTGAAATTGGATTGTTTTTTTAAACCCAGGCCTATGACCTAAATGTGTGTCCTAAAGCAGTGGTTCTCAACCTTTACAGCCTGCAACCCCCAAAATAAAGGTGCCAGAGACCAGGGACCCCCACTGTACCTGAAGGTGGTTGAACAGCCAGGAACATTCAAGAACAGTCGTGTGCAGACAAGGCTGTCCATAAGGGGGATAAAGGAGGAGGTTTCTGGGACCCAGCCACACTGGGGCCCATGGAGGTCAGCAAAACCACGGTCCAAGTTCAGCTGTGAAAACAAAATTTTATATTTGACCTGAAAAACAACTACTCTTATCAAAGAAACAAATATCTTAACTTGTTTACTTAGCATTCTTTAGATGAAAAAAAACTGTCAATAAAAAAAAAAACAAAAATGTGGTAGAGTGGCAAAAATGGACACAAAAAGTAAAGGGTGATTAGAAAGTGGCTGAAATGGCTTTAAAGTGCAAAAAATGGTGGAAATGAGGTGGAATGGAATGAAAAGTTGATATAAACAAGAGGCAATAACAGGTCAACAGGGCAAAAATAGGCAGAAAAAGTGATGGAAGGGGTTTAAAATAGATGAAAATGGGTTTTAAGTGATGAAAAAGGGTTAACATTTAGTAAGATTGGTGTAAATTTGCAGTAGTGTTATTTAAAAAATATTCTTAGTGTTTTTTATTTTTTAAGACATCTGGTGACTCCCCCTCAGTGTCTCGCGAACCCAAAGGTCTCAACCCCAACGTTGAGAATCACTGTCCTAAAGTAATGATTCAACTTTCACCACCATAATTAGTAATAATATTTCTCTCTATTTGATGATCATCCTGGCTGCTAATTTGGGCTGAACAATTTGCAAAAATAATATAATTGTGATGTTTTTTCCCAAATGTTGCAATGCGATTTAATATGCGATTATTCTTGGGTTTATCTTGTGTATTTTTCAACAAATTCAAGCAATAAATAATTCCATAAATAAGATCATTTGTATTGAAAACAATGAAATTATTTCCGAAGGAATTAACTAATCCATAGTAGCTTGAATCTGAATACTGGGGTGCAGCAAGCTTTAAGCTATAAAGGAGGAGGCTGGGGTGGAAGAGGTGAAGCTTTAGTCTATAAAGGAGGAGGCTGGGGTGGAGGAGGTCAAGCTTTAGTCTATAAAGGAGGAGGCTGGGGTGGAGGAGGTCAAGCTTTATGCTATAAAGGAGGAGGCTGGGGTAGAGGAGGTCAAGCTTTATGCTACAAAGGAGGAGGCTTGGGTGGAGGAGGTGAAGCTTTATGCTACAAAGGAGGAGGCTGGGGTGGAGGAGGTGAAGCTTTAGTCTATGGTGGTGGAGGCTGGGGTGGAGGAGGTGGAGCTTTAGTCTATGGTGGTGGAGGCTGGGGTGGAGGAGGTGAGGCTGGCTACCAGCTGATCACAGCTGGGGTATGACTTTTGAGAAATAACACTAGGTTTCAACAGTTTTAGATAGAATGAGCTAACTATTAATGCTTGCACTGCAAATGTGATGACATTTGCTTTGTTTAAGGGCATTATCATTTTTCTGTCACTCATTTTGATGAAGTAAAACATACATAAAACACAAAAAGGAGGATTTTTGTAAACCATTATGAAAAATTGACACTTGAATGTTTGCATATTGTGCATAAAGTTGATTTATTAAACTGGTATTTTGACACATTTCAAGTTAAAGAAATATTGCTCCTTCTGCGATTTGAAAATTGCAGCAGGCCATATTGTGATTTAATCTAATTTGTGATTAATTGCCAAGCTCTACTGCTAATGCTAATGCTGCATTGTTTTGCTTCCTACCAATCACAGCTGTTACTGCTAATTTTTTACATGTTGCTACCATCATTAATGATGTTAAAGTCATATCCTGCAAATTGGAGAAAAGTTTAAGGCCATGACTGCCACAAATTTGCCTTTCATTTATTGTTTTGTTGTTTCTCTTGTCCCTCTCCAGACCCCAGCACAGCTTCAGCAGAGGGCTGTCGACAGTTTTAGCGAAGGTTGTTCCACTTTAACAGGGCTGAATACTGCTAGTGCTGGTCTTTATTATGATAGGCCACATCAGAGCGTACAGTCTAGACCTGCCTTCTTCATGAAGTGTATTGAGATAACTTTGATTTGAATTGGTGCTATACAGACAAAGATTGATTGATTGATGAAGTAGGAGGGGCCTGGGGGCATCTGATGTAGGTCAGGTCTGAACCAGGAAACGTCCAGGCCGTTGAGCTGCAATTAAGATGGCGGTTCATGATCTCCAGCTGTAATAATCCATGTCTTTCACAAATTGATGATATCTGGTTTCTTTTGATGTCTCATTGCCAGATTTCCTTAGTGGGTTTCATGTCTAAAGCTCAGAACACTCCGGCGCCATCCTACACAAGCGACCGCCAGATGCCTGCAGATTGCTCTGATCCTGACGCCACCATCCGCGTCTGACGGAGTGTTTCCCCCAGAGAACAGCTGTTTTGTCCTTGCCGTAGTCACGGCTATGTTTGAGAACAGAGCAAAAGAAATTTAGCGCCATCTTTTGTTCGGAGTGTAGAATAAACAGGAGGCCTCAGCTGCTCCTGTTGTTTTTGTCACTTACCTGGTGAGGTAGGGAAGGCGATCCCTGAGTGGGATGGCAGCTCTGGTATCAAGCGTCAGGTCCAGCAGTGGCTTGTGGGAGTTTGACTAGTGAGGCGCTGATGTTAGTGTGTGTGTTTGGGACAGCAACTAAGCCATGCCAAATGACAGGACGGTGTGTTTCTCCCACGATACCTTCATGTGCTTCAGACACTAACCCTTTCAGCTGTGCTCGCTGGTTTAATCCAAGAGAGCGTGATGCTTCCTGCATTTAGGGCTAGTCGAGGTTAGGGCTGGGCAATTAATAGAAATGTAGATTAAATCGCAATGTGACCTACTGCAATTTTCAAATTGCAGAGGGTGCAATATTTCCTTGACCTGAAATGTGTCTTGAAATACCAGTTTAAGACATTTTTAGAGGCAGAGCTGTTTTGCTCTACAAACAAACATTAAAGTGCCAATATTTTCTAGAATAATTGACAAAAGTTCCTACTTTCCTTGTTTTTTTTTGTATATTTTTGTCTTCTTGAATTGAGAAATCCATAATATCATCTCTCCCTTCAATACAATTCATATCAGATTTGCAATACAGGACAAAATAATTGCAGTATGAAATTTTTGTTAGATTGACTTGAATTTTGGGGGATTTTTTTCTAAGAAATGTTTAGATAGTTTTTATGGAAATCTGAGAAATTTATTTTGACATTTTTAGGAATTTGATTTGAACTTTGGGGGGGAAATTTGCTTTGAAAATTTGAAGTATCTGCTTGAAAATTTGATTAATTTATTCGTAAAGTTTTTGGAATTTAATTTGAATTTTGGGGGGATATTTGCTTTTGAAAATTGAAAGTATCTGCCTGAAAATTTTTAACATTTATTTGTAAATTTTTGGTAATTTGATTTAAATTTCTTTGGAAATTTGTTTAGAAGATTTTAGGTATTTTAACTGAAATTTTTAACATGATTTGTAAATTTTGGGAAATTTGATTCAAATTTCTGGGGAAATTAGCTTTAAAACTTCTGGTAATTTCATGAGAATTTGACAAATTTATTTGTAAATTTTTAAGATTTTTAAGTTGATTTGATTTTGGGGGGGTTGCTTTGATTTTTTAAATTTATTTATTTATTTATTTTTTATATAATTATGAAAATTTAAGGAATTTATTTTGACATTTTTAGGAATTTGGTTTGAATTTGTGGGAGAAATTTGCTTTGAAAATTAAAAGTATCATCTTGAAAATTTGATACTTTTATTTGTAAATTTTTGAGAATTTGATTTGAATTTCTTTGGAAATTTATTTAGAAAATTTTAGGTATTTTAATTGAAATTTTTAACATTCATAAATTTTGGGAAATTTTATTCAAATTTCTGGGGGAATTAGCTTTAAAACTTTTGGTAATTTCATGAAAATTTGACAGATGTATTTGTAAATTTTTAAGAAGTTGATTTGATTTTGGGTGGATTGCTTCTATTTTTTGTTTTTATGTTTGTATTTTTATGATATGAGGAATTTGTTTGAATTTTGGGGGGAATTTGATATGATTTTTAGGTGGTTTTTAATTTTTTTAGTTATTTTCTTAGAATTTTTGAACGTTTATTTGTAGATTTTGGGAGATTGGATATAAATTTCTGGGGGAAATAGCTTTGTGTGTTTTGATATAGAATGGTGTCTAAGTTGAGGAACCTGAAGAATATTCACATGTTAAATTGCAATTGTAATGCTGGGTGAAAAAAATCACAATGAGATTATTTTCTCTAATCATTCAGCCCTAGTGGAGGTCCATCAAACTGCACAGGAGTCTGAATTAAAGCAGCAGAGACCCAACTTTAAAAGGGGTCTTAGTCCGTTTGTTTGGTGCCAAATCTGCACAGACTGTGTCTAACAACATTTTCAGACAGATTCCTGCAGAGAGCTTTGAAAGAAACGTCAGAGTAGTTGTTCATTAATTTAAAAGCTTCGTTTTCTGCGTAACAAATCAAGTTTCCCCTAACTCTGCAACCTGCTGCTCATTCATTACTCCAGAGTGGACAAACATCGACCAGCTCTCATCCGCTGCTGAATCAGACTGATTATCCATTTAGTCATTGGATAAAGATCCACACAGATCACTCTAAACCTCTAAAACACTCTGCTTTCCTCCCTAGAATCCAAAATACCTCTGCAAAGACTGAGAATGTTTGATACTTGGCAGCCAAACTCCTGAGCGCCGTCTAAAACAGACCAATCCTAAATAATTTCATCCCTTCTGAAGCGTATGCAAAGGTGATTTTACAGTTATGTAATAGTTTTTCTCATTGTGATGCAGAGTCTCTGAGTATCCTGAGATGTTGTGAATCTGTACCGCCTTAAGATAATGTGTGTTATGTAAGCTTTGCTCTTGTTATCATGTTTTTATATTCACATGAATTTAAAGCAGATTATGCAGACAACCATCCTAGTCCTGGTGTTGAAAGCTCCAGCCTCTGGCCTTGAGCCTCTCTCCTCCTCCTGAAGCTTTTTTTGCCTTATTTCTGCTCTTTTTTGGCAGATTGATAATCAAAACATCGCTGAATGGGTCATAAAAATAACAGGTTGGCTAATTGACAATGAAATCGATTGTTTGTCACAGCCCTGTTTCAGATTCCACGCTTGAAAAAGCTTTTCTGACAAACGCCACCGCCTCCTTCACTTACTGACAATACCACCCTCTGGGGTTTTGTCTCTTCTGGGAATTCCTCCTGTCCTTTACACACTCACACACACACACTGGCTGCAGCAGGAGTGTGTGGGTGGTCC
Organism: Cheilinus undulatus; assembly: GCF_018320785.1. NCBI lineage: Eukaryota > Metazoa > Chordata > Actinopteri > Labriformes > Labridae > Cheilinus > Cheilinus undulatus. The sequence goes on from NC_054872.1 coordinate 51,881,960, forward strand.
AATCAGCTAATAGCAGCAGGGTGTGTGTGCGTGTTGGTCGTAGCTCATTAGCCGTGTGGCAGAGCTGTTCAGTATTGATATGCTGTTCGGCTCATAAATTTTCTACCAGGAAGAACACAAATCAGAGACACGGCGTACCCGGGTCGTCACGACACCAGAGTTTTAAACTTCAGGACCAGAATACTAAATATCAGGAGATACTGAGCGCTACAGCAACCGATCAGCTCTGATTTATGCAGTAAATCCTCATTATTAATGACCAGAAATTACAGGAAACTCCTGCACATGAGCAGTATTGCTGGTGTATGTTTTTAAGAAACATACAGTGTGCCTGATCTTATTTCAGTATTATTTAGCTGTACATTTCATGCATAATATAATTTATGATATGGAAAGTGTCATTTAACATTCAGTGGCCTGACTACAACAGCTGATCTGTGCAAGAAGGCTTTTTGCTGCTTAACGACCCAAATGTAAAGAGCGTAGACCACGGGTCATCGACCACATTTGTACAAGGGCCCAATTTAGTCCTGACAGAAACTCTGGGGGCAGGACTTTCAAATACACAAATACATATTCTGGTCTGATTGAAATATTATTGTAGTAGTATTTGTATTTTCTTTCAAAACACAGGACATTTTTAGTCATTACCAGTGAGATCTATCCCAGAAAATCCCAGAGATTGGGCCCTCCCCAGTTGTGATTTAGCACCAGTATAAACCCATTTTCACATTTTAACCCCTTTGGGGTGCCAGAGACCAGGGACCCCCTACTGTACCTGAAGGTGGTTGAAGAGCCATAAACATTCAAGAATGGTCATGGTTGCCCCCATGAAGAATGTGCCAAATCTTCTCTGGCAGTGCCAAACAGCTTATTTTGCTGTTGCTATTGACTCATTGCCTTACTTTTTGTTTTAAGTTTATTTAACCTGAAAAATAACCGCTCCTGTCAAAGAAACAAATATCTTTTTTAATCATTCGTGTAGTAAATAGCCTTCTTAAAAAAAGTAAATCCCTTTTGTTAAAAAATAGAATTCAGTGGGTTAAAAATTGCAAAAGTGGGTTAATAATGGTAAAAAATGGTGAAAAAGGAGGTGAAATTGGATTTTCAAGGTAGAAGAAATGGGTTAGAAGTGGCAAAAATTAGATTGAAATTGCAAAAAAAAACAACAACTAAAAAGCAAAAAATTAGCATAAATAGTGGTAAAAGGGAGTTAAAAAGTGGCTGAAAAGGCTTCAAATGGGCATAAATGGATGGAAATTTAGTGAAATGGGATGAAAAATTGATATTAACTGGCAAAAAATGTTAACGGAAATTGATTAAAGGCCGAAATTGGTTAAACTTGCAAAAATAGGCTTATGAGATAGTGAAATGTGGTTAAAATGGGAAAGATTGGGTGTTAAAAGTGGCAATAATGGGTCAGCAGAGGGAAACATTTGGCTTAAGTGGCAAGAATTCAAGAATTGGTTTAGAAGTGGCAAAAACAGGCAGAAAAAAGTGGTGGAAAGGGTTTAAAAATGACAAAAATAGCTGTTAAATGGTAAAAATGTGTTCAAATTGGTGGGAAAAATGATTAAAATGGGTAAAATTTGGCTAAATTTGTGTGAGGTGGCAACAGTGTAATTCAAAAAATATTCTTAGTTTTTTTTAGGGAATCTGGAGACCCCCTTCTCAGGGTCTTGCGACCCCAAAGTGGGTCCCAACCCCAAGGTTGAAAACCACTGCTTTAACCCATTTAAACCACCTTTCCTGCATGTTTGATCCCCTTTGTGCCACTTTTTAATCAATTTTTGCCACTTTTTAACTCTTTTTCTTCACTATTTTTGCACTATATTTTGTAATTTGTAACCATTTTTTGATGCCCTCTGCCCTTTTTTCCTCTTTTACCAATTTTTGCCACATTTTGACGTCTTTTCAAAACTTTTTCTGACAATTTTTGTCCCTTTTCTGCCACTCCGCAGTGTGCTGCACCTCCATGTTTTCCTTCAGAAATGTCTGTAAATTCCTGTACATGACTTTGCCTATCCCATGGGAACGCACTGCACCAAACCCAGACGTCAGGGGGTAATTCACAAAATAACAGCGGTCCACGGGTAATACCAACCCTGTGCGAATAGTTTTTTTGTAACAGTCACCTCTGCTATTCACTCACACTTGCCCCAGATGTATGGATTTATTTGTGTGTAAAGAGGGAAAACAGGCCGAGCTGGTGCAACCTGTTAACGGTACAAACATATACGTGTGAGCTCTGTAATAGTCGTTAAGAATCAAAATTTTACGCAGGATTTTCATGCATTATGAAAGTGTGAAATTCCTGCAATTCGACAGCAAAATTCAGGCCCTGAATCAATATTTTGGTGTGCTAGATGTCCGCATTAAACTCAAACTAAACAGATAAATTCTGCTAGTGATATTTGTGGGAATGCACGATATTATCAGCCAGATATCAGTATCAGCAGATAGAAACATTTTTGCTGATATTTACATACATATTTTGGCTGTGCATTTCAGCAGATATCAACTGTAAAATATGGCCAAATGTACTAATAAATCACCAAGCACCCATGCATCGCTGCGTCCCTATCTGGGAGCATTTTACACTCAACGCTGCAGGTAAATGTGCTAGATTTCCTGCTGCAGAGTTTTGACTAAAATCATAAAACACAGGGAGACTGATTTGTCTGCTGAAGCACGGAAGATGTTGCTAACGCTCCGCTAACCCCATTAATTTACTCGTCAGCAGCAGAAGCGAGCAGACACAGGAGCGCTGGGCGTTTATTGTGGCACATGCATCTTAAACTTAGCATTCATCCTGCTTTTCCTCTCAACTATTAATCACTATTTCTTCTTTCTCTGGACCACTACTATTCCTGTTCTTTTTAAGCAGTACTTCAAATAATTCTAAAAGATTCTGAGGACTTCAGTTGGAAATGTGTGATTTTTCCTCCCAAAGGTGAATGAAGCACCAGGAAATCCTGTAAACAATGGCCTAATTCTCATTCAGCATACTCATTCTCAGGCTCTGATTATCTGTTAATGCAAGCAGGAGAATGCAGAATATGATGTGAAAAGACCTCCTAACTACAGCATTTTTACAGTTTTAATCCATCCGTTAACAAACACTACAACACATTCAAATGTTTTTGTTCAGAATTGATGATTTTTAAGTTTGAGGTATAGAGAGGATTTTTCCACAATTTTCTTACTTTTGATCTCTTACTCAGAAAGTTTTAGATAAGGATGGTAATCTGATATTTCCCCTGAAGGCCCCGTCAGACATGGCGGCACCGCTCGGCTCTGAGGAACAATATCCGCGGCCTTTCTGCATCCAGGAACAGAGCGAGCTCCCTGCACTGAACTCTGGGTGCTGAACTTTTGGGTGACCGCAGCTGAAACTGCATTGGCATACAGAGCGCTTTACAGCCTCATGTTTGAATCAGTCCACCAGCTCCAATTAAATCTATTTCCAGAAGCTTCCCTGCTCACAGGACGGTGATAAATGTCAGTACCAGGCAAGAACAGTGACTGCAGCAGCTTCAGGCAGGAATGAGAACTTCTGGAAGTTCCACTAATCACTTAAATGTTTGCATGTGCTGTTGAAGCTTTGAGATTTTGGAACAGTAAACCCTTTGAATGGATGCATAATGAACCTGCAGGCTGTCTGCACAGGTAACACAATGTGATTGATCAGTGGCAGGGATTACGTGGCTCTAAATTGTCATGCATCCTTAATTATAACTACCTTCAAGCCTCAACCTGCAAAAAATCTCCCAATGTGAAAATACTCATTATATATTCTGGTCACTGTAGGCAAGAAGGCAATCTGGCTGCAAATGCAATTAATGTCTTTAATAATTCAAACTCCCACTGCAAGGGAAGATGGTTAAAACAAGGAGAGATGCAGACACATTAATGTTGTTTAATGCATTTCTTACCTAAAGCAAATAATAAAATTTCCTCTCACGACTCAGATGAACCAGACAGCAAACAGCATGCTCCTTTCTCTCCAAACACACTTTAACCACTGTTTGCACGCTGCCAACACCTGTAATACAGCAACACAATACTTACAACGTGACAAACACTAAATGAATGATTATTGGCTCGCAGTGAGCAGCAGCCGTCTCTAAATGCTTGAAACAGTCAACAGAATCATCCAACAGCAGCCATACCTCAGCAAGTGGGTTATTAAAATATTTACGCCCATACTATCATGTTTGGCCGTGTGATCTTTTGTGGATATGGTTTTTTTATTGCATCTTTGGCCCTAAATCCTCCAACTTTCTAGTGGGGATGCATGAACTCATATCAACACTAACTCTGATTTTATTAACCCTTAGACCCCTTAAATAATCAGACACATGCTTTTAAAGCACTGATGACTGTTGCAAAACTCCATTCCATGGCAGAAATTTTACAGGTATCAGTTACAGGTAACTGTTTTCCATTGGGCCGACCAGGATGGTAGGACCCATCCAGGGCCGTGTTTACTCCCTAACATTTTACAGCTCCTCCTGGGAGATTCTGAGGTTTCCTAGGCTGATGGGAAATTTCTATTTTGACATAAGATGTTTATCTTGAACTTTCTTTTGAATTTGGCTTATGTTAATGAGACATTTTAGACCAGTGTTACTCAACCCCGCTCAACCAAAGAGCCAAAATGTTGAAAAAGACCTTTGCAAGAGCCGCAATCTCTCATCAAAGTAGTGAAAAAATGTGTTAAAGTGGCTATAAAAATAAGTTTCAGCTGGTAAATAAAAAGGTAAAAAGGTGGCTCAAAATGGGCAACTGGGGTAAAATAGGCATAAAATGGCAATAACTGGTTGAAAAGTCACAAAAATTGGGAGAAAAGTTGCAGAAATGGGTGAGAAGTGACACAAAAAAATGTTTTAAAAGGCCAAAAAGCAGCAAAAGGTGGGGGAAATTGGCAGAAATGGGTAAAAGTGACATTAAACGGCATTAGGCAGCTTAAGTGGGCAAAAGGGGGGAAAATGCAAATTGCAAAGAGCAGGGAAAAAGGCCTAAAGTGGTGAAAATAGCAAAAATGGTATAAAAGTTACAAAAAGAAGTAGAAAAAAATGGCCAAAAGCAGCAAAAACTGATTAAATTGATTAAAAGTGGCAAAAGAAGTGGCAAAAATGGGCCAAAAGAAACTAAAATAGATTAGAAAATGGCAGAAAATTGCAAATAAGGGCAATGGAGACATAGACAAAAAATAAAGGTTGACAATTAAAGCCTGCTGTATAAGTGTGGGAAATAAGTTTATTAATGCTACTTGCAATAGATAATTTCTGAGGTCCCCTTTTTAAAGGTTTTCTGGGGGAATAGTATTTCAAATTAAGACATAAAAGAGCCACAAATCATAACAAAAGAGCCACATGTTAAGTATCACCGTTTTAGACCAAATATTAGCCAGAAACACTCACTGACAATCAAGTTTTTGTTGTGTATTTTAACCTGCCTGTATGATGCACACAGTTGGATTTTATGGCCTTTTGCTACATCCGATTCTCTCTCTTGACCATTTAGTTTTTGTCCGTCTGCAGCTTTTCTGTTAAATACATGTAGCTTATATGCCTTTAAATAATACTCCTCTAGAAGGCTTGCTTCTTGATTTCTTTACCTTAAGCTTCATTTGTTGGAGTTTGCTCGGTAGCCACCTTTACTGCAGTGACAGAGCTTTTTAACAAATGACTCAGCCTCCTTTGTCACACCTAAAGTATGAGTCTGCACTTTCTGACTCCTTCTGAGGGACTTCTCTGCCAAAAGAACCTTTTCTGTCCGTTCCTGATGGCAGTTTAAAAGCTAACCCTCATCACTCATCCATTGGCTCACTTCAGGAATCATTCTCAACTCTGGACAATGATTAGTTTGCTCACGACAGCACGAACACAGATACCAACACTGGCATCCAGACCAGTTTAAAGGTACATCATGAGGAATTTTGCATTGAAATATCTAGAGTGAGAAATGCCAGAATCTACAACCCCAGTTCCAAAAAAGTCGGGGCACTTCCCAACTTTTTTGGAATGGGGTTATATAACAAAACCGTACGCAGCAGAGGTGGATGTAGCTGTGCAGCAAGTCTCTACTTGTCATCTTTGTTATTGTTTTGATTTAGAGCCCCCCCTGCTGGTGGGATTACATAATCTTAGCGCAGTAACGTTCTACAGACTTGTGAGCGCTTGTGGATGTTTTCAGGGTTTCTGCAAAATTGTTTTGCAAAGATCCAAGGACGCAAACAGATAGAGAACAAGGACAGGAGAGACTGCAGATAAAATAAGTTCATCACACTTTTAAGAATCTGGGCCAGGGCCTCGCTGTGTGCCTGATTATCTCCACATGCTGTAAATGTATTTATAGTCTGCAAACCTCAACATGTTTTCTCATGTTTTACTTTTTCTCTCCATTTTAAGGACAATCTGGTTCACAGGAAGTTTTAATCAACTACACAGCGGGTCTAGGCTTTACATGATGTGAAAGGTTTTTAGAGATCTGAGGTCAGCAGAGAAGTTTTTTTTTTTGCTGCCTGAGGCCTTTTTCCTTTCACGTAGTCCGACTTTAAGACAGAAACACGACACAAACAACGCTCTGCAAATGAAAACTCATAAATAAGTTGCAGCCTTGCATTCAAACCAAGCAGGAAAATAACCTCTGACTGCAGTTAAAGCCTTCTTCTGTGGTTTGTTAGCATTGTTAGCAGGAGGCTAACCTTCCTGTGGAGATGATTGATCTCATTTAGCGCGTTGATGACGTCTGATCCTACTGTCAGGTGTTTTAATGACTCAATCCAAGGGCTGAAATGTGAATGATTGCAGGGGAATCTGGCACATGCTGCTGGGCTGTGCGTCAAATATGCATGCAGGAAGTATTTCTCCAAGAATAAAGCAGGTCAATCAATAAAGCAAGGACAGGTTACCTTCCAAATCATCTGTTTTCTCTCTTTTTGACCGTAATAACAACATAAGTAAAGCTCATAATAATGAGAAATATTCCAGGAAGACTAGCAGGGATGCTTGCTCACAAAACAGCAGCCTGTTAAATAATCAACTTTTGCAATTTGTCGGTTATTTGCTCCTTTATAAAGGTGATTGATGCTTCCTAAAACTCTGGATGACATCCAGAAGTGTCTTGTGTTTTCTGCAACCCAAAGAAAATCAAGTTAGTGTTCCACATGAGAAAAACGATCAAAAAACAATCCCATCTTTAAAAGATTATGTATAAAAAAATCAAGGAAGCAGTGTCCTCAGTTCTGTTTTGAATCTTTCTAAGTAAATCTTATTTTAATTCTCTTATTCTTAACATCCTTTCTGTCCTCTTTCCAACAGCTCCAGGCTCAGAAGCTTCGCCTCGCCAGAAGTCAGGGTCCGTACTACGGCGGATCACTACCCAACGTCAACCAGATCGGCAGGACCCCTCAGGACTTCCAGGTGACTGAAACCCCCTTCATCTTTAGGTTCCTGATTTGAATTAGTGACTCTAAATTTCCCGTTGTTATTTCCTGCACATTGTCTAAATTGCACAAAACATCGACCATGTCCTGCATGAAAACACTTCTGGAGGACGAAGCAGCTGTGGTGAAAGTGCAGAAGTTTTCTGCTGCGTCACCACGATCTGCACATCTTCTCTTCTGAGTCATCAGCATTTCCCATCAGCACTGCAGCAGAGCCAGACTCATTCAGTAATGGAAGTGTTTTATCAATATCAGCACCTCTCCTCGGCCCATATCCTGGCCAAATCTTCACCTTGATTCATCATTTCCCCCTCCTCTATCTCTGAGTTCAGACAGAGATGAAATTAACTTTGCAGCAGCAGGTAGAAGAATCTGTTGGCTCCAAACTCAGTGAGAGATTAGAGGAGTTTAGGAGGTTGAAGCCTCATTTGTCTTCCAGGTTTTTAATTTCCAAGAATTTTTTTTAAACAGGACTGCAAGACAAGGGGCTCAGATTGTGTTATTAAGCAAGATATAAGCAAGATAGTTTTGAATAAATAAAGAAACTAAAGATCGTGAAAGTGCCTGGAAAATAGAAGTAGGGTTGTCTCTGAAAGCGTGGAGCCAGTTCTTACATGTACGATTTTAACAAATAATGAAAGGAACTTTGATGTCTTCATTTAGCAGCAGTGAAACAGGCAGTGATGGCTGCACTGTAATCCTTAATAAATCAAGCATGCCCACTAAAAGTTGTTTCAATCACTGGCAACATTACAGAAAGGATCCCTGCAGAGCTGTTCTGTTAAAGAAGAAGGCGACTTCAACTAGGGCTGAACGATTTGAGAAAATATTATAATTGTGATTTTTTTTTTCCCCAATATTGCAAATGCGATGTGATATGCAATTATTTCTGAAGTTCCTCATCTTATGTATTTTCCAACAAACACAAGCAATAAATCATTCTATATTATAACCAACACAATATTAGATTAAACAAGGGCTGAATAATAATAAAAAATCTAATTGTGATCATTTCGACTCATATTGCAAATCGGACATGAATTTTTATATTGAAGGGAGTGATAATTTGATGTCATTTTCATATCCAATAAGAAAAACCTACAAAAATGAAGAAAGTAGAATTTGTTAACTATTATTAACCCTTGCTCCCTTGTAATTTTAAGCATGGTTGAGGCCAGTATGTCCAGAAATCAGACATGCAGATAAGTGTTAATAAAAAAATCATTTTTCAACATTTTTTTTTTACTTTCACTGCTTCAGATCTCTTCAGCAACTTCATCCCTGACCACTAAAAAAGAAAAAGTTAGAAATTCAATCATACACCCTTTTTATGCCAGTTATTGTACACCATGTCACTGTTATTTTTTATGGTAAAAAAACCCCCACAAAAACACCATATTTCCCATATAAAATGATTTACATGAAAACCTTTTTTTTTTAATAAATACAGTCTGGGCCATGTCAGTGATGAGTAGTAAAATTGATTTTGATGCATTGAAATTTTTTTTTGTAGTGCCAAATTCCATATTTTAGCTCCATCTGTCCTTGTTTGTCCATATTCTGGACATACAGAAAACTGTTAATAAAACACTCCTTTTTCAATTTTTTTTTTTTTTTTAACTTTTACTGCTTCAAATCTCTTCAAAAACTTCAACCCTGACCACTAAAAATAAATAAAATAAATAAAAATTAAATGTTCCAGCCTTTCTATGCCAGTTATTGTCCACTCTGCCTATGACTTGGATTCAGTGAGATAGCGTCCATGTTGAACAGATGAGTCTATTGGAGCCAAAAACACGCCAGTTTTACCATCCTTTTCTCCAGCCTCCTCCTCTACCAAATCATGCCAGTGAATGCATTTGTTCATGTTAGGTTTATTTTATGTACAGGCATAAAAAATCAGAGGAAATATGTAGGATATGAATCACTAACACGTGCATTTCCACCTCTAACCAAAATGTGACCATGATTACGCTCATTACGCTCATATATAAATTTACTGCATATTTGAGATATGATATATTCTCTCCTATTGATGGAAAGGACCCGTGCATCCTCATGCATGTCCATCCACTTGCTATGAAGTGAGAGCAAAGTTGAAATTGTCCAAATGTCCCTCTTTCTTAGTCCCTGACTGCAGAATCCGGAAGTAGCATTTTTGACTGTAAACACTCCACTTCCAGGATGTCCGGTTGTAAACATAGACGCAGATTTGCACCTGAGCACACACGTAGGAGCACACAAACTTTTCCTTACACATGTAGCCCACTCTCAGACATCCATATCTAGTAGCACAAATCGTTTCATTTAATTCTGATGATGTTTAGTGGATGAAATAGCGCTTCAAACACTCTGAGTCCATGGAACAAATCCTGCATGCGCGTTGCTGAAGGGGTTAAAATGGTGCGCTGGCACTATCTGCTGGATCACTGTGGAATGGTGAAATTTAGAGCCCTGGTGATTGAGTGACTGCGTAGAAAAGGTTGCTATATGTTTTGGTGCCATAGACACACAGTCAGAAAACGTGTTTTTAGTGGAAGTCTATTGTCCAGATTTTGGAGAAACAAGGATGGATGGAGCTATTTGGAGTCAGTAGAGTTCTACGGGCAACACATTTTTGTTTTTAATATGAAGAAAAAGAATAACTTTGGCCAAATTTGATACCTCAATCTATAAAAATGTGACTATCAACTCAAAATAATGACGATAAAAATGACATAATGGGTCCGAGGGTTGTAAAATGGCACTTGAATGACTGCATGGTCTGTAATGCAACATATCCACTGCAAAAAAGGTTTTAAACTGGTATTTTGGCGCAGATTTCAGGTCAAAGAAATATTGTACCTTCTGCGATTTGAAAATTGCAGCAGTCAATATTGCAATTTAATCAAATTTGCGATTAATTGGAAAAAAGGCATTAAATCACTGTTTTAGAAACCACCAAAGCCCACCAACAAAACCAGACATGTAACTTTTCGGAACAGTCGTACAGCCGCAGGAAGTGTCTACTTAGTTTTATCAGTTCTTATACAAATATTTGGCTTTTCTGGATCCACAATTTTAAAGGTAGAATATGCAAAATTTTCACATTGTATGTCTACATAAAAAACAACATTTTTGGGAACCTTCAGAGCTGCAGAAATGTTTCTGTAGCCTTCCCCAGTCCTGTGCCTGTCAACAATCCTGTCTCTGAGCTCTACAGCTCCTTTGACCTTTGACCTCATGGCTTGGTGTTTGCTCTGATATCATTGTCAGCTGTGGGGCCCTCTATAGAGAAGTGTGAGCCTTTAGAATCATGTCCAATCAGGTTAATTTAGCACAGGTGGACTCCAATCAAGGTGTAGAAACATCCCAGCAAAGACCAGAGAAATGGAAGAACCTAAGCTAAATTTACAGTGATGTTATGTAAATTAGATTAGTTTTTTATTTTTGATAAATTTGCAAACATTTCTAACAGTGTGTTCTTAGTTTATCACTATGGAGTACTGAGTCTAGACTAATGAGAAAAAAAAAAAAATACAACAAAATTTAAAAAAGAAGTTGGTCTGAATGCAGTGCAAATTTTGGTATAATAAGTTTTGATGAAAGTGTTTTATTTTTTCCTTTTTAAAAGTAATTCTAGTTGTTAAAGTATCTTACAATCTGTATCAGTATGGACCTCTGGCGTGAGCATAAAGATAATTTGGATCTTTTGGTACAAAAGTAGCCAATCCCTGCATTAGAAGAGCAACTTACATCTGTTGCCGAGCAACTACTACCTTTACCTGTTTGTCATTGAGACCACAAAATATACAGTTCCTATAAAAACTATCCACCCCTTTGATGTTTTAAACTTTTGTTGGTTTTATAAATAAGTCATGGTTGATATAGTTTGTCTTTTTTAAGGGAAAAAAGTTGCCAAAAAGTCTCTTTAATGTCAAAGGTTTGTAAAGGTAGCAGGAGAAATAAATGCAGCAGAGTAGAGAACAGTCTTCTTCAGTCTGACAAAGAGCTACAGCTTGGGAGAAGATTTATTTTCCAGTAAGACAATGAGCCTAAGCATACAGAGAGAATACAAGGAGAATGTTCTAGAGAAGCCGAGCCAAAGCCCAGACCTCAATCCAATCGCTGTGTAAGCCTGATCGAGACCTATCCACACAGACTAATGCTGTGACTCTGCATTAATCACCCCCTACAAGTCAGTATTTAGTTGTCACTTATTTTACATTGCAGATTTTTTTTGAATTGACATTACTTTGTAGAAATCTGTTCTCACTCTGACTTTTTTTGGTAATTTTTTTCTCACAAAAAAAGCTAAATAATAGTGACCATGATTGATTTATCAGAGTAAACCATCCAGTGGGGTGACACTTTTCAAAAGCATCGTATACTTCAACTCTTCTTTCACCTTCAAATGTCTGTGTTGCTGTATGAACTATTTTTCTTTAACAAGGATCTTCTTGGTTCTCTGCAGCTGAGGCTGAAACCAGAGCTGCTTCCAGGGATGAGATATAAATCATTCGAGCAGTAGCGCTGTCTCTGGTGTTCTGTGTTTCTGTTTTCGTTTTTTTAGTGCAGAAAAACATCAGAAATAATAAATAAATGTGCACTATAATTCATGATATGATTTTCTCCTGGTCTCTTTCAGGGCTCCTTCCCCTCCACTCTGGAGTCCAACAGATCCACTCGGCATCACGGCCTAGTGGAGCGAGTCCAGAGGGACCGCCGTTTCATCTCGCCAGTCAGACCGTACCGCAACCGACAAGTATCCTTCAGCTCGGTTGGATTGGTGTTTGCAGGCTGTACAAAGAAAAGCTCAAGTTTTCTTGTTGTTTTTGTGTTTGAGACATAAAAAATGTAGATGCTTGCATGTAAGAGCATAGAAAATGTCCCAGTGAAAGAGTGTGTCAGTTTGGTGGCTAAACAGCCGGTGTGTTCAGCTTTAGGTGTGAAACAGTTTGAGTGGGAAGCTCTGCAGTATGAGCTGAAAACAGAATGCTTGATCAAAGTTTCTACTTTGTACATTTTTGATCTGACGGCAAAGCAAAGGCACGTGTATAGTTCTGATTTTCAGCCCTTTATATTTCACTGGAATGCAGTAAAGAGGAGAAAGCATATTATAAATGAGAAGAAGAAGCAGAATTTCTTCATATAAAGCCAAACAGAAAGGTAGAGTCATGGAGTTGTGTTGAGTTTGTTTTTTCTTTAACCAGCCGTCTCCTCAGGTGGACAACTCGCCGTATAACTCTGCATACCTGTCTCCACCTCCCGATCCCAGCTGGAGAAGGTACTGTCTGTTAACCCCCCCTCCTGGCTGTCTGTCTGTTTTTTCCATGGAGACCAGATTCTTTGTTATTCTCAAAGCATCTTGTTGGAGTCTCCTCTTCCTCAGCTGCTATGAAACCTCTCTGAAGCCTTTGTCACACCTCAAATCATCATTAAAAATGGCAAAAAGAAACTGAAACGTACAAAAACGGCAAAAGGATATTTAAAGGAAGTGTTGGAAATATTTTCTTGTACCTCCAAATTCCAATATATGCTGCTCTCTGCAGAATAGGATGAAATATATAGGAGTGGAAACAACAGAATGTAAAGGAAGAGAATAAAAATATTTTTTGTCATAAGGCAGTAAGAGAAAGGCTTCGACTGAGGATGCACTCACACCAGGGCCAGTTTCCCCTTACTGTGCTGAAGCGTGATTGTCCCCTCCTCCCAGAATACCTAAATGCTCAAACAGCTCTCCATAGATAATGCTATGCCATTGAAATGGCTATGTACTGTACCCGTGTGCTGCATGGAGCACCCACACTGGCCAAATAAACCAAACTTTGGGGGTTAACCATGCTTAAGCACCAGGTAGATTGCCTGACAATCGTGCGCTCTTAAAGTGGACGTTCATGCTAGCATCTGCAGTTATTAACAACATGCATTCAAGTAAGGGTGCTCACATGGCGGTCAGCTGGCCCACACTGAGCTGAAGCACAGTATCCCTCATGTTCAGAACCCTGCAGCGTGCGCTCACTTTACTTCATGCCAAAACAGGCTGAGCAGTGATACACTATATGGACAAAAGTATTTGGTCATCACCTAGCCATGCAGTCCCATGTGCAAACATCTGTGATCCTAATCGGGTCGTTCTGAAGAGCTCGGACACTTCCAGCATGGTTCTGTGATAATGCCACCTTTGCGATAAGACGGTTGGTGAAATTTCATCCCTGCTGGATATTCCACAGTCAACTGTCTGTGATTTTTGAAAGTAGAAGAGTTTAGGAACAACAGCCATGAAGCAGAAGACCACAGAGCAGGGTCAATGACTGCTAAGGCTCATGGGTAAACATCTCTGCTGGTTCCGTAGCTGAAGAGTTCTGAACTTCAGCTGGCATTAATATAAACACTAAAACTGCAGCAAGATGTCTTCCAAAAAAACCTTGGACCTTTTTTTAATGAAATTTATGCATAATTGTTTCAGTTTCAAATAAAAACATGGTCATTCATTTAGATTTATGCTAAAATTAAATCAACGCTTAAAGAAATCCTTCAAATTTAGGTCTGCACAGACTCTTCATGAGTGTGCACGGGACAATGGGGGTCATTGGTCTCAGTCATTGTTATTTTGGGGGTCACGGGATGAAAAGTTTGGGAAACTTGGCCCTAGTGCACAAATCTAGGACTATAAAGGCCTATAATTTGATGAGTTCAGTGTGGAAAAACTTGGCTGGCCTCACAGAACTCTGACCTCAACCCCATACAGCACCTTTGGGATCTGGAACAGAGATTGTGGTCCAGGCCTTCTGGTCCAACATCAGTGTCTGACCTCATAAATGCTCTACAGAATGAATGGACACACATTCACACAGAAACACTCCAGAATGTTGTGGAAAGCCTTCAGAGAAGAGAGGAGGCTGTTAGAGCTGCAGGAGGGCCAACTCCGTATTAAAGTACATGGATCTGAATACAATGTCATTACAATCCCTGTTGGTGGAACGGTCAGATTGCTTTTGTCCATATAGTGTATATATTTTTCAGATTTCTCCAGGTAGCAAAACCAGGTCTGTTAAACTCTGGATTATGGCTTGGTCTGTGTTCATTTCTGCGTTTATTCTGCACATGTCCGAAACAGCCCAATCAAAGCAGGATACTCGTTTCGATGTAACAGTGGTGGATAATAAATGTGAAATGTGAAAACTAAAAATATAAAACTGTAAAATGAAGTGCAACAGAAATGTAATAAATAAGGAAAAAAATTCTGACTTATTCTCATTGGTACAGTCTAATAAAGAACAAAGTCTTGCAGATGCCACATCATCTCTGAATGACATCTATGAATGATGAGCTCTTCAGGGAGAATCATTTCCTAGTTTCGTTGTACATTGCATATTGACAATAAAGGTTTTTATTCTCTTCTAAATCTGAATTTCCCCCACCTGAGGTCTTTCTGACGCCTTCTTGAATTTACATGAAAAATCCCCAGACTCACATGAGGTGGCACCGAGGCTCCATGGAGGTTTGACTGAGGCCACTGCTTCGGTTGATTTGGCGCTCCAGCAGAAAAACTAACCTGTAGACGACTAACAAGAAATGGTTGATTTTAGCCGGCGCCTCTCCAAACCTGACTGGGTTTTGAAGAGCCCTCTGCTCTTTTTTCGCTCTTTCTTCTTCTGAGAATCTGCCTCTTTTTTTTTTTCATTTTGGCCTATTCTTCTGTTTTCTGCAACCAGTTCCAGTCGCTTAATTTTCGCCTGCCTGTCTGTCTGCGTTCTTTCTGGTTTTCTTCTAACAAGACAACAATTATCCTTCAGAGAGGGACTGGCCTCAGTCCACAGACACTTAAGGTCCACTGCACATCACAAATGCACACAGAAATACACACTTCAGGCTGGAAAATGACCTCCAGCTACTTCCTAAAGTCTGTTGCTAAACTTTGTTTGGGTTGAACTTCTTTTAGCTGTTTGATTTTTGTGCTTCTAATCTAGGGTTGTCTCAATAACAACATTTTAATCTGTGAAAAAAGGTCTAATAATAAGCAGATAATTTCAGTACTGCTTTGGATACCATGGCAAGAAATAGAAGCTCTAGTCACCAAATATCTGATTATTTTTTATTGTTTGGATAATTCAAAGATGCAGGTGAACATTGCCCTTGCTCACTGCCTCATGCACAGTCTAGATTGCCTAAAATCACTGTCTATATTTTAACACCAGCAGATTCAAGGAAACAGCACACTGGCTCCTTAGCCTGAAAAGACATTCTGAGTTGTTGGATTGTGATTTGATTCATATTTTCAAAGAAGCTCATCTTGTAGGCATAGAACAAAAAAAGCGTGTGTATTCATGGGATGTGTAAAATAAGCTGGCTAACACAGTGGTTCTCAACTGGTCCAGCCTCTGTACCCTTAAAGAGGAATCTGGGACGCACACTTTCAAAAAATGTTCAACTATTCAAAAGTATTTTATGAAAAATGTGCCAGTTTGGGGCCCACGTGGAGCAAAGCGTGACTGAAGAAGGAGACAAGACTAGGGCTGAACAATTTGGAAAAATAATCTAATTGCAATTTTTTTCCCCAGTATTGTGATTTGATATGCAATTTTCATTAAGTTCAATTCAAGCAATAAATCATTGTATGTTACAACCTACATTTAGTCAGGAACACTCTCATCAAGCAACAGGCTTAAGTCTATAAAGGAGGAGGCTGGGGTGGAGGAGGTCAAGCTTTATGCTTTAGAGGAGGAGGCTGGGGTGGAGGAGGTGGAGCTTTATGTTATAAAGGAGGAGGCTGGGGTGGAGGAGGTGAAGCTTAAGTCTATAAAGGAGGAGGCTGGGGTGGAGGAGGTGAAGCTTTAGTCTATAAAGGAGGAGGCTGGGGTGGAGGAGGTCAAGCTTTATGCTTTAGAGGAGGAGGCTGGGGTGGAGGAGGTGGAGCTTTATGTTATAAAGGAGGAGGCTGGGGTGGAGGAGGTGAAGCTTAAGTCTATAAAGGAGGAGGCTGGGGTGGAGGAGGTGAAGCTTTAGTCTATAAAGGAGGAGGCTGGGGTGGAGGAGGTGGAGCTTTAGTCTATAAAGGAGGAGGCTGGGGTGGAGGAGGTCAAGCTTTAGTCTATAAAGGAGGAGGCTGGGGTGGAGGAGGTCAAGCTTTAGTCTATAAAGGAGGAGGCTGGGGTGGAGGAGGTCAAGCTTTAGTCTATAAAGGAGGAGGCTGGGGTAGAGGAGGTGAAGCTTTAGTCTATAAAGGAGGAGGCTGGGGTGGAGGAGGTGGAGCTTTAGTCTATAAAGGAGGAGGCTGGGGTGGAGGAGGTCAAGCTTTAGTCTATAAAGGAGGAGGCTGGGGTGGAGGAGGTCAAGCTTTATGCTTTAGAGGAGGAGGCTGGGGTGGAGGAGGTCAAGCTTTATGCTTTAGAGGAGGAGGCTGGGGTGGAGGAGGTGGAGCTTT
The DNA here is from genome assembly GCF_018320785.1 of Cheilinus undulatus. NCBI lineage: Eukaryota > Metazoa > Chordata > Actinopteri > Labriformes > Labridae > Cheilinus > Cheilinus undulatus. The sequence continues at coordinate 51,898,819 of NC_054872.1, forward strand.
AGTCTACAAAGGAGGAGGCTGGGGTGGAGGAGGTGAAGCTTTATGCTTTAGAGGAGGAGGCTGGGGTGGAGGAGGTCAAGCTTTATGCTTTAGAGGAGGAGGCTGGGGTGGAGGAGGTGGAGCTTTAGTCTATAAAGGAGGAGGCTGGGGTGGAGGAGGTGAAGCTTTATGCTTTAGAGGAGGAGGCTGGGGTAGAGGTCAAGCTTTCTGCTTAAGCAGGCATTAGTGCATTGTATGTCATCTTTAAAAGGGCCACTGTTTTGAGAGAAAGAGCTGTGATTGGCTGTGGGAGCTGGGTGGCAGTAATTGGTGTCAGCTGGCTATCAGCCAGTCACAGCCCGGGGTGTGACTTCTGTGAACCAACGCTATGCTTCATGAATATTACAATGAATAAACTACGGCAGAATGATTAAAGAAATATATCAAATTGCATTATTGTTGCTAATATCACACATTTAACATCAGTTGCTTTATTGAATGTGGATTATTGTTTTTATGTCACTTGTTTAAATTAAGAAAAATGTACATAAAACACGAAAAGGACATTTTTTGTAAACCCTTCTAAAAAATATAAAACAATTGGAATGTTTTCAAAATGTGCATAAAATTTCAGCTGTAAAAAAATAAAATGTATTAAACTCGTGATTTGACATATTTCAAGTTAAAGCAATATTGCAACATCTGCAGTTTGTAAATTGCAGTATGCACTATTGCTATTTAATCTCATTTGTGGTTAATAGCCCAGCCGTAGACAGGACAGAACAAACATGTAAAAAAGCACATTACTACAGAAGCCCTGGGAGGACATGCGTGCATGCATTTATTCTCTCCTAGTTCTACTAACATTGTTTACAATTTGGTTGTTTTCTCAAGGTTTGCCTCCCTGAAAAGCAAGCTTTGTTATTCAAAATAAATAAGACCAGATCTCGAGAAAAAAACCAATGTACATGTTGTCATGTTGGAATAGCATCTGTATGATTGAATGGATCTAACACACAACCATAGCTCATAAATGCTGTTCTCTCAATCTATAACAGAGTTTAACGATCTATGATGCGAGATCTACGTATTTCAGCTGTCTGCAGAACTCAAAAACAAACCATTCGCTCTCTCACACACTCAGCATCACCAACAAACACAAGCTGACTACCAGCTAAACCAGAACAAACATTCTCTTCCAGATGCTGATATTTAATGCCAACTGGTCTCAGATATGGAGTCATTACTGATGCAAAAGAGCACATTTTAACAATTTAAAATCACAAATTATTGATTTTGAGCTCAGGCTTTCCTTTCAAATCTGCCTTTCTGCTCTTAACGGCCTCCTTGTGCTTAGGTTTTCTCTATTTGTGCTCTAAATCAGTGGATCTCAACTGGTCAAGTTCCATTGATTCCTCAGTGAAAATAGCAACTCAAATTTCTGATATTTTTCAACCAAATGGAGTTATTAAATGAAAATATGTAGATATTATGGTCCACTTAAAATACAAACTAACAAATAAAAGCGAGAGGTCTAGATATAGATGGGTCTTCAGAGCAAGCAGACATTTAGAGCACAAACATATATTTCCATTATAAGAGGAGGAGGACACATCAAACAGACATGCTAATGTTTGCCATGCTAATTTCAGACGCTGTCTTACAGTTTGCACAGGTACAATCAAGAAAAAAATCCCTAAAGTCAGAGAATCAGCTTATGGCTGTGCTCTCCCTGTGAGAGATTAGCTAGCAGACTTATATTGACAGCATGTCAGAAATTTCTCAGACTAGTTTAAAGCAGCTGAACAGACCTTTATTGGCCCTTGTCTTCCCTTGTAGCCTGCACAATGAATTAAATAAGATGAAGTTGAAATTTGGCTTTCAAACTAGTCATACATCACAAAAATAGTCAGTCACAGCCTCAAATCACAGCGTTTGCCCAGCCTTGTTACAACAGATCAGACTGCTGAGAGGTTAAACACTTTGTTCCCCAGATAGAAAAAGTAGACAAACTTCTTTGTCTAACCAGCATGAAAACATCAAGGTTCATAGTTTTTATGAAATTAAAGCATGCACACCAAATCAAGGGTCCTAGCACTGATCCCTGAGGGACACCTGAACCATATAACAACATACCACTGCATGTTTAACATTAATCTAACCTATTGTTTCTCCAAACTTACACATTTTACTCCTCTTTTACCCTCTGGGGGATAAATATCAATCATTTAGTGTCTGCTTGTCCCCAGACCTTGGTCAGTGTCGTGAGCTGACTCACCAGCCTCCCTCTTCCCTCCGCTCGCTATCTCCATCTTTTCCTTCCTTTACTTGCATCTGCTTCCGGAGCTCTTCTTTCCTCCATTTTTCCCCCACCTCATTTTGGATGTTCCTGCTATGGGGTAGAAAATAATTTTTTGTTCTTGTCGATCATATAAAAGGAATTGGTCCGGAAACTTCCCTGGGGATAAAAGCCAGTTGTTTCGTCTCCCCACCACTGCACTCAACAGGTGAATCCTCCTCATCCTCGTCTTCTTTTCCTTCCTTTAAACCCCTTTTTTCCTTCCTCTTGCTGACCATCCTCCTGCTCCTGCCACAAAAAAAAAGGTCTTAATTTACTTGGGAACATTTTATTTCCTCTGTGTTTTTCCCCGTCTTGATTAGAGGATTGAAGCTTTTCTGCAGCCATTGAGTCTTCTCTACTTTCATATATCTCTCTGAATTCTTCTTTTAAATCTCCCCTTTCCTTTAATAATGGAGCTCTCTCCATTGGCTTCTATTTTGTCCATGTCATGAATCTGTTTGACTTTTTTATTCCTGTTGGTTAAATGGAATGTTCGAACAAAATAGTTTCAATCAATCTCTTTTTAAAGATCTTAACAAGTTTTCAACTCAGCAATGAGAGCCAGTCTTTTGACTCCAAAACATTTCTTTATTTGGTTCCATTGTTCTTTGAAAGCATGTCCATGACAACATGAGGAAAAAAAGCTGTTGAAGAGGCACCAAAGAACCTCTTGGCTATCTTAGCAATTCAGAGGACAGTGTGCCCTCTGTGTAGACAGAATTTCATGAAGGGCCCTCTTTAGTGCCCCTCAAGTGGAGAAAATGTGAAAAAAGACCCTCTGTAGTGACCTCTAAGTGGACTAAATTTGACAAAATACCTTCTTTAGTGCCTTTAGAGTAGAAAAAACCTGACAAAGTTCCCTCCAAGAGAGCAGAATTTGAACAAATGGCCTCTTAGGTGACCTCCAAGTGGACAAATTTGAAAAAATGCCCTCTTTAGTGCCCTCCAAGTGGACAAACTTTGACAAAGTGCCCTCTTTAGTGCCCTCCAAGTGGACAAACTTTGACAAAGCGCCCTCTTTAGTGCCATCCAAGTGGACAAACTTTGACAAAGTGCCCTCTTTAGTGCCCTCCAAGTGGACAAACTTTGACAAAGCGCCCTCTTTAGTGCCCTCCAAGTGGACACAATTCGACAAAGTGCCCTCTTTAGTGCCCTCAAAGTGGACAAAATTTGACAAAGTGCCCTCAAAAGTGGACAACTCTTGGCAAAGTGCCCTTTTTGGTGACATTTTAGTGGCCACATTTGAGAAAGTGCCTGTTTTTGTTACTTCTTAGTGAAGAAAATTTGGCAGAGTACCCTCTTGGTGATCTCTAATTAGACAAAATGAACAAAGTGCACTCTAAGTTGATGAAATTTAACTAACTACCCTCTTTGGTACCCTCTCAGTGGATGAAACTTTACAAAGTGCCCTTTTTGGTGCCCTGTATGTAGACAGAATTGGACCAGGTGCCCTCTATTTCACTTGTTCGATAGTTGAGAAAATGCAATATGGTGCCATAAGTTTTCTACAGAATGTAGGGATACAAATCCTCAGTAAGAGAGCCCCAGGTATGGTGTATAAGCTGTTGTTTGAATCAGAGTTTTGATCTCAGGTTGTCCCTGAAGACGGATTGTTTGTGCATCAGGCAGATGCATGTACTTCGGTGTGCTCTAATGGTATCTGAACACTTTAAAGAAGCACATAAACTGGGCTCTAGTTTCCTGTTTAGGAAAAAAAACACTGCCATTCCATTATGAATGTACCTCAAGGTTTGTATCTTCAAATGTGAGGATTTGTTTTATTCATATCTCTTCACGTTGGAGAACATAAACTCACCTGACCTCTCTCTCTCTCTCTCTCTTATCCCCCCTCCTTACTCTCTGTGTCTCTCGCCCCACAGGACCAACTCTGACTCGGCCCTCCACACTAGTGTAATGAACCCTCCCACAGGAGACCCCTTTACCACCGGAGGACCCACCCTCACCCCCCAGAGCAGCAGGCGCTCTGGTAAGGGAACAAACACTAAACAAAAACACCCGCAACCCACTGCAGGAAATACACAGCCTTCTAAAATGCAAATAACCCCATATCTAAAAATGTTGGGACATTGCTTGAATTTAAAATACAAGCAGAAAGTAGAGATTTGAAATGCATTTACACCAAATTTACAGTTTTGAAAAATTATTAGCCTTTTTCAGATGTGATGTCAGCAACACCTTTGACAGTGGAATCAGAAGACAAGCAAAGTTGTGCATTAATGTTGCCTATATGGTGTTAAAACATGCTCACAATAGAAGATCACCTGAATGCCCCACTCTAATCATATTCACATCATCATCATTGAATTTCTAACACAATCAATAAAGTGCCCATCCATCCATACACAGATATATGCATCCATCCATGCATAAATGCATCCAACCATACATCTAGCCATGCATACATACATCCAACCATACATGCATCCATCCATCCATGCATACATGCATCCAACCATACATGCATCCATCCCTACATGCATACATGCATACATGCATCCAACCAGTGAGGTTCTTGCCAATACTCACCTCTACAAAAACAGCAGTCCATGCCTCCCTAGTTTTTTGGAGGCAAATTGCTCAAAATCATTCGGTTTGTAGCCAGCCTTAGTTGCTGTATTTTAGTTTTATTGACTTGCTTGTAGCCAGGAGCATGTTTCCTATGATATAAGAAAAGTTCCCTAAAAAGAGGTGATAAACATTTTAAACATGTTTTTCTGTGATCCTGCAGGTCAGAGCGACGGAGAAGGGAGAAGAAGTGAGTAGAATAGCATTCATGCACACACACACAATTGCAAAAGTCAGATTATTTTTGGCCAGTTTCATTCTTCATAGCACAGTTTTTAATTATGTTTTCAATCAGTTATCAGTAAAGATTTAATTTAGAGTTAGGGTTAATAGAATGGTAATTTATCAGTCTGCAGCTTGCTAAGGTGAGACAGAGAGAATTCATATACATCATTGGCGCACGTTTGTGCCATGGTCAGAGGGTCCTTAAAGCAGGAGGAGAAACACCACAAATGAACTATTTATCTCATTTGAATTGAAATTACAATCAAACTCCCTGTTTCCACTGGTTTATTTTGTTTTAGATTGATATTTGACCACCCCACATTGTAATCCAGACATATCAGGACAAATCTGAAGTGGAATTTCAGAATAAAAGCCATTTGAAATTGTACAAATTAAATATTTATGTCATTTAGATTAATTTGTAAAAATCAATCTCCCTGTTTCCACAGACTCATTTCAGTTTAGTTCGATATTTGACCACCCCACATTGTATAAGGACAATCTGAATTGGAACTTCAGAATAAAAGCCATCTGGCACATAAATATGAGATTTATTTTCAGGCCAAGCTTATTTGAGGTACAAACAAATGTTTCCACAGACTGGTTTAACTTACAACTGGCCACCCCAGAACATGCAGGACTTTGCTGGCAATTACAACCTAGTATTGAGTTAATAGGACTTTTATTTTAGTTGCCATGGTAACAAACAGGCATCAGTGATATTACAATTCTACTAATATTGTAAAAAGATTAAATATCTGCTGTCACAACAGCCCTGTTATCAGAACACTAATGTTTTCTTTCCTAAAATGATCTTATCAGAGCAGAATATGGTCCTAACTGTGTGTGATGATTTTACAGCTCTATTTTTGGCTGGAGAGCAGCTCATAGTCTTCACACACTGCTTTGTTAACACATTTACTAAGGCACGCAACAGAAGCCTCTGGGTCCCATTTCAGATTTTAGGAAACGCTAACCTCTGATTTTCATCTTAATTCTCCTCTTAATTCGAGGGGATTTTTTAAAAACAAAACAGTATTTATTAAACATCCTTAGACTTTTGAGCGCCCTTAAGGGGTCATCAATATTTTTTACTACTACATTATAGCTGCTAAATCTCTCTGTATTTCTCTCTTAACCGCTATGACTACAACAATTGCTCTGTTAGGATTAATACAGAATTCTTTCACAGTTTTTGTTTATAAGATTACGGATATTAGCTGATTTAATGCCTGTATGCTTTTTGTCCCTCAGTGTTTCCGTACCCCGTCCCTCCCATTGAAGAGAACGTGTTAGACGAGGGGAAACTTCTCAAACCCTGGGACACTAAGAAGGTAAAACCCAATTCATCACTTTGTGGTTTTGTTTTTTCTCAGGCGTTTTTCCTCAACACTAGCAACAATCCTAGAGTCACAGCAGCAGTGTTAATTTGGTCAACTAAAACTGACTAAAACTATTCATCGACAGCCTTTTTTTCCAAGACAAAAACTAGACTAAAACTAACAAAAATAGATCTGTGATGACTAAAACTGACAAGAACTGAGTTTTTTTTTTTTAAATGACTAAAACTAGACTAAAATGTAATTTAGTTTTTGTTGGACATTCAAAATCTGTGATACTTCTCCACTGTGGGTAAATCTGCCAAAATGCAATGCATCTGTAGCCCTTCTGCCTCTCAGCTGTAGAAAGCAGGGACCCCAGGTTTTGCAGGGGGCAGAGAACACACTACCATGATTTGGTACCAGATTTAGACAAGAAAATAAATGCTTGGACTAAAGTAAAGACTAAAATGTGAAGACTTTTATGGACTAAAACTAGACTAAAACTAAAAAAGGGTAGAAATGACTAAAATGTGACCAAAACTAAAATGCATTTCATTTAAAGACTAAAACTAAAATTAATAAAGCTGCCAAAATTAACACTGCACAGCAGCGTCTCTGATTGGTGGAACCTGCTGTTAAGCACAGATTCTGGCTGTTGGCCACTACCACTGAAGTTGACAGCCATGTTTTTGACTACAGAGGGTTTGAATGGAGAATTTTACTTCTAAAGCCAGAGCTGATGAAGAAGTGGGTGGAAACTTTTGATCTCTGTGGTGACAAAAGCCAGAACATCATACATCACCTGCCTCCTGATCAGTCAGTTCATAGCTTTTAGCCCTTGGACTGCCTGGAGGCCACAATAGCTAAAAATGTTAAGGACAGTGACAGCCCTACGGCTACTTTGAACTTCCATAATTTTTTCTTTTGTAATATACTCTATATTTTTTCTCTCTAGTTACCTCTGCTGACGTCCCGACCCAAATCCTGTGAAGTTCCTGGTATCAAGTAAGTTTAAAAATCCCCATTTCCACTGCAGACACTTACCACAAGGATCTGAAGCTAACATGTCTATAGTGGAGTATATGAACAACAATGTGATGGATCTATTTAGTATTTAATTACTTTATAAAAGACACTAAAGAGGGCAAGAGGGAGTCATATATCTTTGCTTTTTTAATATCAAGTTTATCCAATTAAGAATAGGCGAATATGACAGTTTCCCTGCAGCTTTTACTCAAAGAAATTGCTCCAAAAGTTTGATATTTGTGTGCTAGATGACACCACATGAAGACAAACAGAATAGAGATTGCTTTTGCAATGATATATGTACAAGTTTCTTACCATTACTGAAATTATTGCTTAATTTTTGTGCTATTAACTATGTAAATGACCATTTCCTGTCATATTTAAATGTCCATGAAGGTCTGATCTCCTGTTTTTCCTCTCAGTATCTTTACGTCTCCAGAGCAGCCATCTACACCCGCTCACGGCGTCCCTTCGGCCCTCAACACCGGCGGCTCGCTCCCCGACCTCTCCAGTCTCCACTTCCCCTCCCCGCTGCCCACGCCGCTGGACCAGGACGAGCCCGGCTACCCAGGATCCTCCTCTCTGAGCGGGGGCAGCAGCACGGGGAACCTGGCCTCCACCCTCACCCAGCTGGGCATCAACCCGGCAAACACGCAGGGAGGCAATGGCAACTTTCACCACACGCAAGGTAAACGCCTTCTGCAGAAGTTTACCTAATGCAACAACTCCCTAGAACCCATTTGATACCACAACAGCAGAAATACCAGTACTGAGAAATTCTTCATGCTTATTCATCAGAAATTTGGCAAAATGTTGCAGAAAAGGGGAGACTTGCAAGAATTGACAAGTATGTGGTGCCTGCATTGCAGAAATATGTTGACAACATTTGGAAAAGCATGTAAGCAGGAAGTGGCAAAAACCTGGGCTATCTTAAAAGCACAAATTCGTATGGGATTTGAGTATGCAACTTCTTTCTCCTCTGCACAAAGCAGTGAAGAGCAGTAAAACACCTTAGAGGGAACAGCAATCCAGGCAATATCAGGACCATCCGAATTGGAATTTCAGAATAAAAGCCATTTGAAATGGCACAAATGAAATATTTATCTCATTTAAATTAATGTTAAAAAATCAAACTCCCTATTTCCACAGAATTATTTCAGTTTAAATAGATAGTTGACCACCCCACATTGCAATCCAGGCAATATCAGGGCAATCTGAATTGGAATTTCAAAATAAAAGCCATTTGAAACGGCATAAATGAACTTTTTTTCTCATTTATATTAAAAGTAAAAACCAAACTCCCTGTTTCCACCAGTTTATTTCATTTTAGGTTGCTGGTTGGAAAGTGTGATGAGTGGGGATGACTTGATTGCACAAAAATACGTCTTCAATATTAGGAAAAGTGGATGGAACTGGAGAGGACAAATATGTTGTCAACATTTATAAAAGAGTGGAAGCAGAGAGGGATGAGCAGTGTCTTAGTTGCACATACATGTTGACAACGTGTTAATGTGAGTGGAAGTGGAAGGAGAAAGGGGGGCCTAAATTGTTTGAGTATATTAGCAAAATTTGGAAAAATAGGTGGAAGAAAGGGAGCGCCGAGGGCTTTTTTATTTGCACAAATTTGTTGAAATACTCGGGAAAGTGGAAGGACTGGAAAGGGGTGAGTGGTATCTTAATGAATCCCCATTAGCACTAGCTAAAGCCTTGGCTATTCTTCCTTGGGTCCAAATTGCACCAATTTACAAGCTGGAGGGATTGAGGGAAACCCCACACTTTGGTTACAGCTCCCTGATGTGCAAAGCTCAGCTCAGACATGGAATGAGGGCTCTGATGAGTAACCAGGTTCAGTTCCTCTTTAAACAGCTGCTGAAGTTTTCTCAGGCAGGTCTCTGAGTCGCTGCCAGTCTGCTCCATTGTTGTAAACCTGTCTGTCTGTCTGTCTTGAGTACGTTGACTAATGTGAGGATTAACTGAGGAAGTATGTGGGTGAGATGAAACGAAGGGGAATGCACGTCGCTCTATTTTTAGCCTCTAGTGAGAAAGGAGGTTTTTTTAGGCTGGAAAATATAGCGGAGTTTTATCGGTTATGAGGTGACCACAGAGAGGATGCTGCTGTCGGTTTAACCTCAGGCTGCTGCAGAGTCCGGATCATCATGTTGTTTTGAACCTTTATGAGCAGTACTGACAGGAAAGGTTTCACCTGGAAGGTCAGACCAAAAAACAAAATCTTAACTCTTCCTGTGAATGTGGAAGAAAATGTGTTCTGGTTTCAATACAGAGGAATTTAAAGAATCCCCTCTTTGTTTCACTTTCTGTTCCTGATAACACTCTGGCATGGATCAGTGGATGTAGGACGGCACTGTTTAAATCCTGGTGTACACTTTTGTGTCAAATTTGTGCCATAGCTACTTATGCACTGGTGCACCTGTGTTGCTCTGCAATACTCTGCCTTAACCGTAGCTGGGGGTGCAACTTCTATGCAGGTTATGTCTCCAGTTCCTTGTCCTGTTGCCACACATCCTGCTTGTTTGCACACAGCAAATCATAGGAGGGAGTATGATTTCTGAGCTGATAGATGTTGATTAGCAGTTGATTATACCACAACTATGGTAGAGAAGAAAAGAGGAGTAGATGGAAAGTACGGCCGATGAATCCAATCACAGCGTACAAATGAGTGGGTGTTATTTACAGCAGCTGAAAACAATCGTCTTTAAAATAACATACCTCTATTTATTCACGGTTCAGCGAGCCTCACCTCCAGTTTACTACATGGAGATACGGCAAAAATACTACCTTTTTTAGGGTGTTGATTTCCATGTCAGAAACACCTCCACCATGTCTGTCAAAACCAAATCAGGCCCCTGTACAAATGTAGTTGAAGGCCCCTGGGATAGTGGTTTAAGGCCGACCACGTACATGGACGGCACTGGTTTGAGACCGCCCTGTGGCATCATTTCCTCCATGTTGCTCCCCCACTCTCTCGCCCTGTTTCAGATTCTATCCACTGTCCTTCTCTGTAAATAAAGGCATAAAAGAGCCCAAAAATATATCTTTAAAAAAAGGAAGAAAGTCTGAAAGAGAGGTTTGATTTAATGTTGAATAGATTTTAAAAGTCATATCTAATCTGACACTGCCCAATTCACTCTGCACAGCGAGTCCACACTGAGTTGAAAACGTGCCTACATGCCAGTCTGTGCATGGAAATGACCATACATCCTAAATTTCTGGTGCATGCATGTTTGATTAATGTGGGCCATTATACACTATATTGCCAAAAGTATTTGCTCACCTGCCTTGACTCTCATATGAACTTAAGTGACATCCCATTCTTAATCTGTGGGTCCACCCTTTGCAGCTAGAACAGCTTCAACTCTTCTGGGAAGGCTTTCCACAAGGTTTAGGAGTGTGTTCATGGGAATTTTTGACCATTCTTCCAGAAGCACATTTGTGAGGTCACGCACTGATGTTGGACAAGAAGTCCACTGGACTTGTTGCACAGGTGGCATCCTATCACAGTACCACACTGGAATTCACTGAGCTCCTAGAGTGACCCATTCTTTTACAAATGTTTGTAGAAACAGTCTGCATGCCTAGGTGCTTGATTTTATACACCTGTGGCCATGGAAGTGATTGGAACACCTGGTTTAAATTATTTGGATGGGTGAGTGAATACTTGTGGCAATATAGTGTATATAGTGTATACCTGTTGATATTCTAAGAGTCAGCAGCTCTACCCAGCATAGTACCACAGGGCGTGTGTTGTTTTGACATCTACTTTAAAATACAAGGAACACAAGCCGTCCTGGTGTAGAAGCCACAGTCTGCTTTTGAATCCACCAAGGAGAAAACGGTTTGAACCGTCCTCTCGTGTGATGATTTCCATTTCTTTTGTCTGTGTTTACAAGTTGCAGTTTCTGTACTCTTGACCATGTGCTTTACCTGTAATACCACAGTTTAGCCCTTAACCTGCAGGGAATTTTCAGTAGGATTCAGTCAGACTCATTCGGTCATACTCCTCGATTTCTTTAAACAAGGTGAAAAATAGTTAAAAAGTGGCACGAACCCCTGCTGGTGTTTTCTGTTATTTTGGCACATTCAGAGCAGAAAACCCGGCGCTTGCAGAAAATTAAAATAGGAATGAATTTAAGGTCTTGTGGAGCATGTGACAGTTGAGCTGCACACACTGGACATGCCCTGTCTTTTCACTTTATACTGGTGTATGAGCCACACTGGTGTGTAATACACGGCTAACTTTTAGATGAAAAACAAACGTTAAAAGTGCAGGTTATACACTCGATTTTACAGTACCTAATTTGTAGTCTACCCCTCTGGTGTAATCTCTCTTCTCTGTCTTCAGTTTTAAATAGTCCACCTGTTCAGGGACTGCCCCCCCCCCCGCCCCAGGTGAAAATTGTGCAGGTGAAAACATCATCTCTGTCCCAGAACACACCCATCTGTCTTCGCCTCCTCCATAGCAGCCTTACCTGACCTTACCTCTCCTCCCTCCCTCTCTCCCTCACCCCTCTGAGTCTTTTTATAAACACCGCCGGTCGGGTGCAACCACGGCTGTTTTCTGACCTGATTCAAGATTAAAATCAAAAACAAACCACAGACAAAGAAAACTCAGCGCTGCTCTGTAGAAAACGATTCTGTTATAGGCATGACTTAAAACCCAATAGAGATGAATTACATAACTGAAACAGGCCTGACTACATGTCAGTGGCTGTTAATTATACGTTTCATTTACACAGATCACAACAATCCGACAAATGCTGGGGAACGTGAGAGGAAACCTGCTTCTGTTTCTTATGTGTTTAATAACAGACATGCTTCCATATTCAGCCTGCAGAATCACTCCCATGTTTAGAGTTATAGTAATAGAAGCTCTCAAAATAAACACAACTTAAAGGTCTGAATTATCACCATGGATAGTTTTCTTGTAAAATGCGTCCTCACCTCACACAGCCTTTTTTGAACATACTCTCAAAAAATGCGTCACATAAAACTCATGCTAGCTAGCAGCTACCCTCTGAGTCACAGATGTAAATGTAGTGGTAAAAAAATCCTGATTTATTCTGAATAAAATTATCGCTAAAGATAATACAGATCCCTAGTAATAGTTCATTCATTACATTTCATATCATTAACACAACATGAAAAATCAAGGTGGGCAGAAACTATGATATTAAGTTTAAATGCTAATAACCTTTACTTATGTCCATAGAAAGTCGCCACATTTATTCAGAATAATTTGATGTTTTTAAATAGCATTATATTGTATGTACACTATATTGCAGAGAGAAGTCATTTCACATTAGTCATCATAAAAGGTAACCTGACACGCCAGATGGATGTGTTTCACACATCCATCTGGGAAAGCTTCAATAGGAAACGTTTGGGAAAAGGCAGAGGACTTGAAAAAAACTCGGAGTGTGATTGGATGAACGCTCTGTTTGTCACATCTTTACGGGGCAATCAGAGCAACAAAACACGTGACGCAGCTGCAATCGAGCTGCGCGTGCGCAGCTACGGAGGAATAACACGAAACTTGGCGACTGTAGACATGTACAGTGCTTAACAAATTTATTAGACCACCTGTCATATTTGTCTCAGAGACCATCTAGCATCATGAAGTGCTTTAATGCAGCCTCTTTCATTTTCAGTGAGCTCTCCACGTTTTACCATTTTGAACAGGAATGAGGAATTTCAAACTGAATTCACTCAAATTTGAGCCGGCTCACTGGGCTTCTCTGAGAAGTCAGAAATTAATCAAGCATGACATTCAACCACTAAAACTCATTTTTCTCTTCAGGAATGACAGTAAATAGCTATAATTTGACATATTACTCAAGAAATATTAATGTGCTTTACTATTTTTTCAATTTTTTTGTAAATCAGTAAATTTGAAAGTTCATGGATAACAATAATAATTCTATTTTAGCATTAAAAATATCATTTGGGTTAAAGAGCTTCTGCATATTGGTGTATTAACCATTGCAGAAACATAAAACATGATTTTGGTAATTACTAATGCTGTTAATTTAGGGCAGCTGTGGCATAAACCTTACTTTGGTTAGGGTTAGGGTGGTCTAATAAATTTTTTAAGCACTGTAAGTACTCGACTTTTGTCGTTGTTTAAAAGAAAACAACTCACTGCTGTTCTTTGTTTTTCTTTTAACGAAGAAATGTTGTCAAGTTCTGATAAAGCTGGCGCTTTAGCAGCATCCACGCTAAGCTCTTCTGCCATAATTGCACCATCCTCTTGCTGCTGCTTGTTTACGTCACGACTCTGCTGCACCTGAAAGTACTGCTCCTCGTCGCTGATTGGTCCTGTCACTTTCTAACCGGGCCAAAATGGTTCATACGGAAGCTTTGCAAGATGGATTCGCCAGTGAGAAACAAGGAAACGGGTGCATCTGTCTGCTTTGCAAGGTTACATAAAAGGTGTTTATATTTGTTAGTTTAGTTGATCACTAACAAAGCAACTTCTATCAGTTACAACCTCAGTTCTAAAAAAGTTGGGATGCTGTATAAATTGTAAATAAAGAGGTCAACAATTGTCAAATCTCATAAGCCCATATTTTAGTCATAATAGAACAGAGGTTTTCAATCTTTTTTGCCCAAGGCACACCAAAACCATATCTATACTTAAAAGCCTCTTAAATCCAGGCGGGACAGAGAGTCAAACACTGCCATATAACTGAGATCAGCTGATCTCACAAGCCCTCATCAGCCGACGGCAAGCTGAGTCATTCATTCAGCACGCTATTGGCAAATCACAGTCATGCTGCCATATTTAAACTGCTTTTACCTGGCTGCGCTTTGCAAGCCACTTTTTACAACCCTCCTCCACCCCAGCTCCTCCTTTATTCTGCCTCTGACTTTATGAGTGTCGTTATAATGTAGCTATGCCTGCTCTGCTTTGTTTTTTAGCTGCTTCTCCGCCTGCCCCAGGCTTTCTTTGTTGGCACAGGAAAGGCAGGAACATGGCGTTCCTGCTTGATGCTTTCCACGTAGGCTTGTGGAAGGGCAGGAGGATCTCAGACAGACATATGCACGAAAGCAATGAGCGCAAATTTGACAATGCGGTCCTGACTGAACTTAAGTTATTGTACAGTTGTAGTGATTGCTTATGGTTGTCAACTTGGCTCATGCCTTGCCATGGTATTTGAAAACCACTGCAATAGAACATAAACAACATATCAGATAATAAGAATAATAATACATTTTTTTTAGAAAGCGCTTTCAGTCAAAGTGCTGTACATAGAGATGCTGAGACTGAGAAATTGTACCGAAAATATTAGCTCATTTTCAATTTGATGGCAGCGACACATCTCAAAGAAGTAGGGACAGGGCCATGGTTACCATTGTGTAGCATCCCCTCTTCTTTAACAACAGTCTGTAAATGTCTGGTTAGGGAGGAGTTTTTGGAGAGGACTGTTGTCCCATTCTTGTCTGATGTAAGATTTTAGCTACTCAACAGTCCTGGGTCTTCTTTCCTGGATTTTTCCTGTTCTGATGCTCCAAATGTTTTCTATTGGTGAAAGGTCTGGACTGCAGGCAGACCAGTTCAGGACCCGGACTCTTCTCCTGTAAAGCCATGCTGTTGTGATGGATGTGGTATGTGGTTTAGCATGGTCTTGCTGAAATAATCAAGGCCTTCCCTGGCATAGACGTTGTCTGGATGGGAGCATATGTTCCTCTAAAAGCTCTCTACATTTCAGCATTGATAGTTCCTTTCCAGATGGAGAGCTGCCCACGCCACACCCATGTCTGTAGTTAGCAAAGAATGATTCATGTGACCACAGAACAGTTTTCCATGTTTCCTCAGTCCATGTTAAATGAGTTTTGGTCCAGAGAAGACGGACCACCGTGTTTCTGGATCCTGTTCACATATGGCTTCTTCTCTCCATGATCCAGCTTTAACTGTCATTTGTGGATGGCACGGCCAACTGTGTAGTGATGCAGTGATTTCAAGCTGTTTTCATTTGTACCACTTACTTTTCCAGCCTTTTGAATGTGTCTGTAACATAATATTCCTTTCCCTCTGTATACTGTTTTTGATCCAGTCTCTGTGGATGTTGAGAGTACACCTGTGTTTATACTGACTTGTTTTGCCTCCTCAGGTCTCATGGCATCTCTACAGAGCACGCTCAGTAACCCCCTGCAGTCCTCGTTAAGCAACCCCAACATCCAGTCCTCACTCAGCAGCCACTCCTTCTCCAACTCTTTGAGCTCCGCCTCCCTGCACTCGTCCTTCAGCAACCCCTCCCTGCAGTCGTCCTTAAGCTCCTCCCCCTCCCTGCCGTCCTCCCTCAGCAGCCAATCGCTGCACTCCTCCCTCAGCAACTCCTCCCTGCAGTCGGCGTCCAGCAGCAACCCCAGCTACAGCAGCGGTGTGGGCGGCTCCGGCTCATGCTCCTCCTCCTACTCACCGCTGCTGAGCGGGCAGGGCCAGCAGTCGCTCAGCACGTCGCCACGGAGACGGGCGCAGCTCTCCCCGCTCATCCTGCCCATGGGAGGGGAGGTTCGGAGGCATCACTCCAAACAGTTCTCCCCCACCATCTCCCCCACCCTGTCCTCCATCACACAGGTAACAACAGCTATTCACCTTAGTCCTCTTCCTCTTCTTTTTTTGCCTTGATTTATACAAAATAATTTTTTCTCTCTGTAATTCAAAAATGAACCTTTTCAAACCTAAAATACACGTTATTCAAAAACATGTACACACAGTCTAGAATCTTCAGTAAACAGTTGAGCTGTCACTGAGACAGCATCATGGCAAGACAAAGAAATCAGTTTAGGTGAGAGAAAAAGAATTGTTGATGCTCACAAAGCAGGAGAAGAATTTATCACAGCGTTTCCAAGCTATTCAGACCTCATTATTTACCGCTAACCTCCAGCCCAACCTCCAACAGGGCGTCCCTCTGGACACCAGCAAACTGCCCCTGGACCAGAGGCTTCCTCCGTACCCTCTAAGCCAGTCCCACCAGCACCAGCCGGGCTCCCACCAGCCTCTCCCTGGCCTGCAGGGCTCCCAGCCGGGCCAGCAGCCCTCTCAGCTGGGCCAGCACCACCACCAACAGCTGCACCGCCTCCAGCAGCAGCAGCGACCCAACGCTCAGCCGCAGCAACAATCCCAGGCCATGCAGCAGCTCCAGCTGCAGAACCTACGCAACACACACAACCAGCACATGCAGCAGCACTTTGGGACGGTAGCTAAGACACTCAAGGCAATAAAAGCATCTAGATATCTGATGTTTCTCATCGTCCTTTAACATATCACACAGAGACATTATGATGTGTTTGTTTGTGCAGCAGAGGCCGATGGGGCAGCAGTTGAACACAGCAAACGCACAGCTGATAAAGAACGAGAGGCCGATGGATCAGTGCGTGCAGAGCTTGTCGTCCTCTCAGTGTCACGTCAAACAGGAAGCGGAGCAGCAGGCGGAGCAGCAGAGAGCCGGCGGCCTCCCTCAGCTCCAACAGATCAGCCACAACCTGGCTACAGACCTCTACAACGTGAGTATCAGCAATCAGAGACACTCAGAGCTGAGGATGTGTAACCTATCTGGAGTCCTGCTCCTGCCCCCTACAGGCCACAGTGTTTATTACATCATGCTACAGAAGTCAGACAAACTGCTGATTTATCTTTATTAGTCTTTGCAGCATCATGATCAACGTTTTCATGATTTAATTTTGACATTATGGGTAAAAAACAGTCAAACTGATGTTGGCATAACAGGAAAAGTTAAAGCTTACTAAGTAAATCAGATTCCTGGAACATAAATACGTCTGCAGCAGAATTCTGGGCTGGTTTGGTAATTACTGCCTGCATGTCTTCTTTGGTACATTGCCACCATCTCGATGTTAAATTTATAATAGAAATATAAGCTGTTCAAGCAGGACAGCTGCTATCTTTATTTCAGGTTAGGGTTGGGTTTCTGTCTTGATATCAGGCTTTTCATAACAAGAGAGTGTAAGGTATGATAGGTATCCTGCTGCACAGCATTATAATATAGTGTACCACATTATATTATGCCATATGAAATCATTTACAATCATACAATATAATACGGTTATCACACAGCATAATATCATATCCTGGCCAGACCACAGAAATGTCTTCGCCCCTGAAAACCCAGAGAATAGACCCTCGGATCATTAGCATTGTTGCTAGCATCCTGGCTAACCAGTTCCTCATTTTGGAGGTGAAAAGTTTGTCAAGCTATTATTGGAAATGATGTTGAACTTAATTATTTTTGTCTCTCTTAACCAATTGTTTGCTTTTTTTTAATTTTACCCAATTTGCCTCTTTATAGCCATTTAGCCACATTTTTACACATTTTTGCCATTTTTTTCTGCTGATTTTGCAACTTTTTTCCCATCTGTCCCCCTTTTAACCCCTTTTTTCAGCATTACTTTTGCCATTTTAAAACCATTTTTTGCCCCTTTCATTCCAGTTTTATTCCCATTCTGCCCGTTTTGCTGCATTTAGCCATTTTACCACTTTTTGAACCCTTTTCCCCTGTTATTCTGCCCACTTTTGCCACTGTTAACCCCTTTTGCCACTTTTTATGTGAATTTTTGCTGATCATAACTGCATTTGACCCATTTTTGCCTCTTTTAACCCCTTTTTTCCATTAATACTTTTGCCAGTTTAAACCCATTTGCCCTTTTAACTCATTTTCTACCCCTTTTAATCCTATTTTACTACCTTTTCGGCCCATTTTGCTGCATTTAGACATTTTGCTGCGTTTTCACCTCTTTCTCTGCCTATTTTTGCCACTATTCACCAATTTTATAATGCAAGTTATTATGTGAATTTTTGCTGATCATAACTGAATTTCACTCTTTGTTAAGCTCATTCTTGCGACCTGTCACCTTTTTCACCACTTTCTTCTGCCTTTTTTCATATTTAAAAGCTATTTTTGCGACATTTTTCTGCCACTTTTGACCCATTTTTCCCCTTTTAATCCAGTTTTACTACCTTTTCTGCCCATCTTGCTACATTACAGCCGGACTTTTTGCTGATCATAACTGAGTTTGATTCTTTGTTACACTCATTCTTGCAACTTGTAAACTTTTTCACCATTTTTTTCTGCCCTTTTTACAATTTTAAAGCTATTTCTGCAACTTTGCACTTGTTTTTTTTTTCTAACCAATTTTTGCTGCTTTTAACCCATCCCATTGCACACCCCTCACACAAACCGGCTCTGTTGCAACGTCCAATCTACGTTTAAATAGCTAGACTGTGATCCTTTACTGACATACACAAGCATCCACTGCACCAGCTTTTTTTTTTTTTTTTTTTCCAATTAAAAACAGTGTTAAAGTACACTTTATGAATAACAGGTATGACACATTTTTCTATACAGCGCATATTTCAATTTGCATATGATGTATTAATTTTGTAATTTTCAAATCAGGAGATTTTGGGCTGTTTTCTGTTATGCTTTTCATTTTGCTAGCCTTTTTAATGTTCCTCTTTTTTTTATCTTATACCATCACAGACTGTACCAACTATCACTGTTGACCATGCAGAAAAGTTTTAGCTGCACTAGTAAAAGAAAAAATAATCAATGAGGGGCATCTAGAATTATAAATCTGGGACGTTTTCTTTTTACTATTAAAGCTGAGTTGACTGTGTCCTCTGTGAACCGTTACTCCCCTAAAGAAGAACATAAACTGCATCACTTAGTTTGCCTCTCTCTTCCTGATTACCAGATGAATCTTCCCTTCTCTCTCCTGCTGTACATCTGTCGTTTACTCTGCTGCACCCTCGCTGGTCCTCTCTTGGGCATGATGGTCCAACCAAGGTGGTCTTGGCTGGAAGATGTCAGCCCTAGTTGATTTATTCTGCTATTTTCACCCTATGGTTTTATCAGTTTTGGATATTTTTGAACATTATGAATCAAAACAAGCCTCTCAATTGTTAAATTCAGCCCAACTGCAGATGTTTTAACATTGTCAGTAGCAAGAAAGTCATTAACCCCAAAAAAGCCATCTTTATAGTTTCACTCTGCTCCTCTTTGACCTCATTCCTTTGGAATTCTCCTGAAGCGTTTTTTTCTTTTTTTTTTTTTTTTTTTCACATCACACAGAAAGACACCTCGGTGGCTTCGTCCTCTGTCTCTTTAGGCGCTCTGAGCTACATGCCTACAAACCTTTAATCACACATCTCACCCAGCGGGACTAAGCATGCTCTCTGTGTTTGTAATTCTGTTTGGAAACACATAAACAGATTAAGCACCAACAGAGGAAACCCCCTGTTATCAGGGACAGACATCAAACTGGATCTATGAGGATAAAATCTACCAAAACAGCAGCATGAGCATGACTCCGTTCTTTAAGCAGCCTACTTCAGACAAACACTTTCTGTTTTATGCGGACGTTTTTTCACTATTTTTAGTGAGTGGAAATGTCAGGTTTTATTTCCTTTATTAATTCAGTCATGTTCAGAGTTAACTAGTTCAGACATTTCTCATGATTTACCGCTGGTGTGTTTGACTTTTAAACGTTTATACAACTTAAAAATACATAAAACTTATTTCGAGACTTTGATATTGAATCTCGGCATGATCAGTGGGGTCTCAAAGTCCGACATGCTTGCAAACACTTCACATTACTTTGACCAGAAGCAGGACAGCAGGGCTCTGCTGATGCAAAGAGGGGGTAACAAGACAGACAGGGACTTACCTTTGACCCAGGTAAAGCTCAGAAAGCTTCTTCTGGATGTACACTACCTATAAAAAGTATTCACCCACTTGAATGTTGATTTTATAAATCAACCATTGTGAATGTAGTTTGGCTTTTTTGACAAAAAACACTCTTTAATGTCAAAGTGAAAACAGATTTCTACAAAGTAAAGTCCATAAAATAAAAACCTTTGATGTAGAATAAGTGACTGCATAAATATTCATCCCTTTAAATCAGGGGTGTCAAACTCAATCACAGCAGGGGCCGGATTCTGGATTCAGGACTAACCTGAGGGCCTAACAGGGTCACCTTTTTAACCATAAACTGTCAACTTCATTTCACCGATAATGAAATATGAAAGAAAAAAAAATATAGCACTGCTGCTAAACAATTTTGACATTTAAAAAGTTGAAAAGATAAGTTTAAAAGCTCACAACCTGAGAAGAGTAAATTTATTAGTTCAAAAAGGTCAAAACATGAAATTGAAATTGAAGAATAATGTTTTTAAAGGCAAATATATTAGAAAGAAGTCAAAATTATGAGTTTAAAAGGTCAAAATATGAAATAAAATTTGTAATCATGAAATTAAAAGTCAAAATATAATTCAATTTTTTAAACAACATACAAAATAATTGGTTAAAAAGGTCAAAATATGACTTAAAAATTAGAATTATGAATCTTAAAGCTCAAAATATTATATGAGAAGTCAAAACTATGAGTTGAAATGCTCAAAGTATGAAATAAAAAGTCAGAATCCTAAGTTAGAGTCCTAATTGTGAGATGCTAAAATGTGAAATTAAAACACAAATTGATTTCTTTTCCCACATCCCTGACTTCTTATCTAAATATTTTTACTCCTTACTTTTTCTCCAGAGGTCCAGCCAACTGGTGCTAGTAGATTGCAGTATAAAGACACATGTATCTGGAAGGGCCAGCCACTGGTTAATCAGTATTCCTGGCTACCATTACACCAAAAGAACATTCCAAGCAGCTTGGAGAATAGGTTATATGAAAGTATAAGTCAGGGGATGGAGACAAAAACATTTCCTGGGCTCTGAACATTCCCCAGGGTTCAGTTAAATCCAGCATCATGCCATGGGGATGCTTCTCAGCAGCCAACCCTGTTTTTTAGTCAGACAATGAGCCAAAGCATAGAGAGAAAGCTACACAGAAATGGTTTAAAGACAACAAAGAGAATGTTCTGGAGTAGCTGAGTCAAAGCCCAGACCTCACTCCTATAGAGAATTTGTGGCTGGACTGGAAAAGGACTTTTTGATACTACGATACATTTTTTGATGCCACATGCTTTAAACATTATGTCCATAATTTTAACATGATTGTACTGAAAGTACCGAAGTTTCAAAGAAACAACATATATAGATACAGTGCATTCAGAAAGTATTCAGACCCCCTTCACTTTTTTCAGTTGTGTTATGTTCATTTTTCCCAATTAAGCTACCCCAGTACCCCATCATGACAAAGTAAAACAGAATTTTAGAAACTGCAAATAAAAACTGAAATGTCACATTGACATAAGTATTCAGACATTTGCAAAAACACCCTGAATTTAGCTCAGGCTCCTCCATTTCTCTGATCTTTGCTGAGATGTTTCTATACCTTGATTGGAGTCCACCTGTGCTAAATAAACTGATTGGATATGATTTGGAAAGGCACACACCTCTCTGTAGACTCTTCCTAGAGCTGGAGAGAGAGAAGGGCCTAGAGAGGAGATCAAGAACCTGATGGTCTGACTGAGCTCCAGAGATCCTGTGTGGAGATGGAACAAAGTTCCAGAACCATAACCATCACTACAGTCCTCCACTGATCAGGTGGAAGACTTTCATCAGTGCAAAGCACATGAAAACCCACTAAGAGTTTGAAAAAAAAAGCATCTGAAGGACTCTCAGACTGTGAGAAACCAGATTCTCTGGCCTCAATTTACCTGTTTGGCCTCAACTCTAAATCTGGAGAAAACCAGACACCGCTCATCACCTGCCTGATACCATCTTAACAGTGAAGCATGGTGGTGGCAGCATCATGCTGTGAGGGTGTTTCTCAGCAGCAGGGACTGGGAGAATGGTCAGGGTTGAGGGATGTATAGAGATATCCTCAATGAAAACCTGTTCCACATTACTCAGGACCTCAGACTGGACTGAAGGTTCACCTTCAAACATGACGATGACTCTAAGACCACAGCCGTGACTAAACAGAGGTGGATTAGGGACCACTCTGTGAATGTTCAAGAGGGGTCCAGCCAGAGCCCCGACCTGAACCCTATCCAACATCTCTGGAGAGCTAACTGAGACCTGAGTGACCATCCAGCCTGACTGAGCTCGAGAGAATCTGCAAAGAAGAATGGCAGAAACCCCGCAATCCCAGTCTTAACTAGTTTGTTAATAAAGTAAGAAATTCCGGTTTCGTGACCATCCTGTGATGTAATGCGGAGGTAAAATAAAGGGGTAAAAAGCACCTGTTGCTATTTTTGGAGTTGGGCTGAGGAGAAGTCTTTGTGCTCTGACATTTGAGCGTCCATTCAGAAAAACACACCAGGAGGCATCCAGCTCCTAACATTTCAGCATGAGGGGATTACCAGAAATAAAACACTGAAACACAGAGATTAGACTGTTGTAGAGCGCTGTCAAACACAGAGGGCATTCAAGAGGAGCTGCATGCCTAAAATACACAGAGAGACTTTGATATCTTTAATCTTAAGCAAAAGGTCAAAGGCCTTTTTCTCGACCCACTGCTTTACTTTCACTGTCAGCCAATTATAGACGTAGTGGAGCATTTACCCTCCAGGCAGCAGTTCTGTTTTTTTCTAACGTAAGAGAGCAGATGTGATAAAGGAAGGAAACTCCAATAATAAAGTGGACAGTGTAGGTTTTAAATGTAGTTCTGTTTTTTGTTTTCCAGGATGCCTTGCTCAACTCTCTTCTGGACGACCCGTACTTGAGTCTGCAGCTCACAGGCAAATCCAACCAGCAGGTAACGCTCACCTTTCTCATGATGTCATGATGTAATGGAGGCTGAAGGGCGAATGAAGTCATTCGCTGCTGTCAGGAGAAGACGTTTGGTGTTTACAGTCCAGCAGAACGGGGACAAAAATATCAATTTCATGTTCTCAGAGCAAATCAGAAGGGACACCTAGTGGCCTCATTCGTTGTTGATGGCCTGCGTGTCTCCTCCTCTTTTCTCATGCTAAAACCCAGTTGTGTGTTTTAGACCACAAAAAGTTCAACTACAGAGCCCTGAGTTTAAAGGATTACTGTTCAAGCACCTCTTTCAATCCTGTTGACCTTTTCCTGTGAAGTAGCCTCGATCTTTAAAGAGCAGACACGAGGACCATTAAGACTTCAGATGAAGGGTCTGATTCATGAAAGGACTGCATGGCTTTTGTGCCTGCTAAACCTGCAGGGATGAGTCAACAAGATACAATGCCCACACATAAAGCTACTGGAAGACTCTTCTGATATCAATGTGGTTGCTATGAAGTTGACTAAAACCTGTATACCGGTGCAACCAATATACCAGTAAAAGTGTCGAGGCATGCCCCGTTATGACAGCCAATGAAGGCTGATATTTAAAGCTAATATAGGCAGTTATTTACAGAAGAAATTGGCCGATACTTTAAGCACATATGGCTGATGTAACACTCAATAAAGGCCGATATCAGCTAGTATTTACAACTGATATAAGCTGATATTTACATCTCACAAAAGCTGGAATTTAAAGTTGGAAAAGGCCAATATTTACAGTCATCGTAGGTTGATATTTACAGCTGATATAGGTCAATATGTACAGCCACTGTAGGGCCATATTAACAGCCGATGAACGCTGATATTTACAGCCAAAAAAGCTGGGATTTAAAGCCGATATAGGCCAATATTTACAGCCATTGAAGGGCAGTAGCTACAGCTGTAATACGTTTTTTAAGCCCATTTAGGCTGATAATAAATATAATATAGGGTGATGTTTACATCTGATAAAGGCCTGTATTTTCAGCTTATATATACATGTACTTACAGGCAATGTAGGCAGATATTTAAAGCTGATATTGGCCAATATTTGCAGCTGATCTAAGCTGATATTTGAAGCCCACCTGGGCCAGTATTTACAGCCAATTTGGGCCAATATTTATGGCAGATATAGGCCAATATTTAGAGGTATTTTACATCTGGTATACACCTATATTTACAGATTTTATAGGCTGATATTTACAGCTGATATAGACTGATATTTACAACTGATATAGACTGATATTTACAGCTGACATAGGCTCATTTTTACAGCTGATATAGACTGATATTTACAGCTGATATAGGCTTGTTTTTAAAGCTGATATAGACTGACATTTACAGTTGATATAGACTGATATTTACAGCTGATATAGGCCAAGATTTACAGAACATATAGCCAAATCTTTAGGGAGAATAAAGGCTGATACTTACAGCCCATATAGGCCAATATAAAGCTGATTTGGACTAAAAGTAAGAGACAACGCAGGCCAATATGTACAGCTGAAATAGATTAAGATTTACAGAACATTTAGGCAAATATTGATGTCTGAATAGGCTGATAATTAAAGCCCTTTTAGGCTGATAATGAAGCTGATATAGGCCAATATTTAAAACTAATATAGACCCATATTTACAGCTGATTTAAGTCTTTATTTACAGCCAGTGTAGCATACATATTTGAAGTTGGTATGGGCTGATATTCCCAGCCATTGAAGGGCAATATTTACAGCTGTAATAGACTGATATTTAAAGCCCATTAAGGCTGATAATAAAGCTGATATAGGCTGATGTTTACATCTGATAAAAGCCTATACTTTCAGATTATATAGACATTTATTAACAGGCAGTGTAGGCAGACATTTAAAGTTGATATGGGCCAATAGTTACAGCCAATACGGGCCAATATGTGAGTTTATATAGGCTAATATTTGAAGCCCACATGGGCCAATATTTATGGTAGATATAGGCAATTATTTAGACAATATTGGCTGGTATTTTACATCTGGTATACGCTTATATTTACAGAATTTATAGGCTGATATTTAAGGCTGACACAGAAAGATATATACAGCTGATATAGGCCAAGATTCAGCGAACATGTAGGCAAATACTGAAAGCCCATATAGGCTGATGTATACAGCTGATATAAACTGATATTAACAGCTGATATAGGCTGATATTTACAGTCAGTATATCTGTTAAATGTGTGTTGGATAATGAAGAAGGGAGAAAGGAAACTGGTTCATAAAAAAGGAGCCAGGTCCAGTCATTCACATGAAATACTGTTTCTTTGAACTTCAAATCTTTACTGGCCTGTCTGCACTTAAATATCATGAGAGATATTTGCCTCATGAAGGGGACTTTAAAACAGAGCAGTGGACCCTACTGATGCTGGATTTATGGAGCCGTTAACAGCCCAGTTCTACTAATAGTCAATTCCCTCCAGTTTTCAGGGATGCTGAATGAAGGACAGAGGTTCAGGACATTTTGGCTTCTACACTGAGACAGAAGCCGAGTCTAACAGGTTTTTATGGCTCGGCTCAGTCGGGGTTTTCTTTGGTTTTATCGGGCTCTGGTCTGCACCAAGTTATTTTGACAGTTTCATCTGTAGCATCAGATAATCTGGCAGTCTTATTATTAGAGCTTTTCTGTGTTGATTCAATCCATTTTATGTATTTGTTCCTCTAAATCCTAAATAAACCCAAGGCTAACGTCAGTTTCTGCAGAAAAGCAAAGATTACAGCCTCATGCCTTCTCTTGAGTCAGAGCACAGATAAAGAAACAGAGGGATGGGTGTGTTTTGATAAAATACAATAATCCTGTTCTTTTTCTTACACAGCTGGTCAAATTTAAGAAACTGAACGTGAAATCCTACGTTACTGTTTCTGGTTCTCATACGTTCCTCTTCTCCAGTTCTCTGCAGATAATCAGGCTGATTGTTTGTCTCTGAATCACGGTGGTTTGGGCTGCAGCATCACTGATAAGAACCAGTTTCCCTCCAACACCCAGAGCTCCCTGGACCTGCAGGAGCCCGGAGACCAGCAGCTCCTCAACAACCAGAACCAGAACTACAGCGGCGGGGAGGGACGACACAACGTGCCCAACATCATCCTCACAGGTCAGTGACAGAAGTCTTCTACATGCTGTGATTCAGCATCTCAGTCTGAGATAGATCATTTAGACATGTTTCTGTGTCCTCCATGTTTGATTCTCATGCAGACTAACATGTTCCCCCTCTTCTCCCTGCAGGCGACTCTCCTCCCGGTCTGTCTAAAGAGATCGCCAGCGCTCTGTCCCACGTCCCCGGCTTTGAGATGGATCCTTTTTCCCTGGACGACCCGCTCAGGATGGACCCTCTGGCTCTTGACATGCTGGACGGCGACCTAATGCTCGCCGACCCGGCTGTGGAGGATTCCTTCAGATCTGACCGGCTGAAGTGACCCCGATGCCCCCCTCCCCTTTCTAGGAGCTCGGTGGGAATCGGTGCAAAAAGGTGACCACCCCTTCAGAGGTGGAAAGGACCGGGTGAAACACCACTCCCCCTAGAAAAAGACGGTCTGCAGAGCGAGACGTGGATGCAACTTTTGAGCCTCTGAGAGTCTTTTAACGGCGGCAAACAATCCGGAGGTTTCTCTGTGAAGTCAGAATGAACAGAAAGAGGAGGGGGAGTTTTCCGTCAAAGGCACTTAACTGAAAAAAAACGCTCTCGCAAAGCTTGAAGTCAAGAAGATGCTTCTCTTTTTAGGCATTAGCTTGTACGAGTCTTATCTGCATGTTAATGAAAAATGCACTCGCGTAAAAATGCAAACACGCAGGAATAAACCGCTCACGTGACGTCAGCTTTGTGTAAGAAAACGTCTGTAAAAACCAGCAGCGCTTGGAAGATCCCGGAACGAAACGATGCATCTCGATCCATGTGGATTCCCCTCAGCTTCACCGGAAAGACGACTTCTTTTTACCCCCAAAAACAACCAGTGAGAGGTCATTAACGGTAACGTTTGGCTTCTTCTGCTCTCTCAGCCACTTTGACAGGAACTTAGCCATGATTTAAAGGTCTATATATTTTTAAATGAAGAGCTTTTCCTCCTCTTAAGGTCACAGATGTCAACGTAAAGCCTCAAAAAGGCTGTGAGGTTCTCCTCAAACCAAACAGGCCTGCACCCCGGTGCAACAATCAGAAAAACAGTCTAGAAAAGCAGGTGAATGTTTTTGGATGAAGACCTCTCAGAAGTGATTTCAGAGCTTAAAACCCCAGACATGCTGCTTCTATAAAGTCACTCTTACTAATCAGGCCGAATGTAATGTATATATGATGTTATTATGTCCGTTACAGCAGCTTTAAACCTTTAAATGACCTGTGATCACATCGGGCACCTTCTTCATGAGTTTTAAGTTTAAAGTGGAATCAGAATCAGGGACTAAACGACTAAAGTCATCAAATCATGCGAGGTAAAATCATGATTGAGTTTGGAAGAAGCAGAAATTCATCTGTAAAGAGGTGAACTGGGATTAGTTTATCATCTTTTTCATAAAGCCTGATAAACGCTGGCAAATCAAGCTTCAACTTTTGCCTTTAAAGCAAGAAAGCTGTTTTGGTTTCTCCTCTGCATTGTGGTGGATTAAATTTGAGACAGCCATATTTAAAACCAAGATGATTTTGGTTAAATTGTGTTTTTAGATGGCAGCGTTTTAGTGACAAATTCCGTTAACAAGGATCCATAAAAACAGCTGTAAGTGTATGCATAAGGATCTGGTAGAAATGAGATAATCAGGATCCGAACAATCCTCCCAGTCCTTCCTCCCTGCACAACTCCTTTTTGTTCCTGTAATGACAGTGTTGACCACTAGAGGCCACCACCAAACATGAATATGAACCGTAGCCCATAACTTCCGTTTAGGATCCATACTGCTTCATTTTGATCTGTAAATTTCAGCCTGAATCATCACAGCTGAACTCATTTTCAAATTTATGCATAAACTTTGCATTGAAGATGAATATTTAAACTTGTAGAAGATAATCGTCCAATGTGATCACAGATAATTAGTCTATAAATGAACTTCTCCATCACTGCCAGCTGTTTAAAGCTTCATCAGAGAGTTTATCATCACTGAGCTGCAGTTCAGAGTCTGAAACACGCTGCTGCATCTGAGAAAACAACAACGAGTGAAGCAAAACCTCAACAGGATAATTGTTTTAAAGCAGATCTGAGGTTTTTGCATCAGAAAGATGCTAAATTATCATGCAAATTTTTGCAGCATTGCGTTCCAGATCTGAATCTGCAGCCTGGTGCTGCAGCCTCGTGTGCCTGCTGCTGTCGGTGTTTATGTGTTTGTCTCGTCTACTTTCCTACTCACAGAAATTTAAAGTCACAAAGCATCAGATGCAGTGCCTGTAGATATAGTATATATGGCTTTATATATAGCAAATGATGTGTTTCAGAAATTAGGTTGAGTTTATGAAGGAGAGACGCAAACATGGCGGCAACAAAGAAATCTAATTTTAAAATTAGCGTCTTTGGAAAAAGTCGCCCTCTTAGGCTAAAGCTGTAGGGCTTCTGAGGTTCAATTATTAAGGGCAATTCCAGAAATTGTCTTCTTTTTCAGGCGAAAAAAAATCCTAAAGTAGTATCCCAGTATCCCAAAATTTGTGCGCTGTCTTTGCCGGGATCTGTGGCTAAGAAAAGACTGTCCAGCCATCTGGACCATTTTTTCTCAGTTGTTTGAGATTTTAAAGAAGATTAAATAAACCATAATCAGGAAAGAAATCCATAAAATAGAAAAAATGTCCATCTTGATTTTCTTTAAAATGCAAATATCAGAAATAAACCCAGAGACTGAGGTTAGCTAGTCAATACTAGGTGCTAGTATTGATGATAGATTAGTGATAATGGTGCATTCGTTTCCTGAAACCACAAAGCTCGGGAAAAAAATATCTGAATATTTTTATTTCTACATTAAAACAGGAATAAAGGGTTTAGAAGCAACCAAAATACCTGAGAGATTTGTTTCTTTAAGCTGCTTTGATCATTCTTAAAGAATTAATTTATGAATTTTACAAAAGAAAATGTTAGAAGTTACTTTTTAGTAAAATTGTGATGGACATTTTTTCTATTTTTGGATCTATATTGACCAAATAAAACAATCAAGGAAATAAATTATCATTCATTTTGGAAAGCATGATTTCCATCCCCGCTGTAGGTTTAAAGTAGAAGCTTTGTGGACTTTAGGTCTAAACAAAGGTTTGATGAAAGAAAGGTCTTTAAAACATCCGTTTTTAAGCGTTTGTGATATATTGAGTAAGTTTGTAAATGTCCCTTTAAGCCCGCTCACTGTGATTGACAGCCATAAGCCCCACCCCCCTGCTTACACCTGTTGCCTCTGCATTTCAGCCCTGATTAGGGGTAGAGCTATTTTTAATGTTTAAAAAAAGAGAAATGTAATCCTAAATATTATTCTGGCTATAAAGAAGTTTTATTTTTGAACCTAAAGCGATGTGTAAATAATTTATGGAGTTTTATCTTTGATCAAAAACAAATTATTTAAAAGTAAAGAAGAAAAACGTCTGTGTAAATGTTTAAACAGCTTTGAGGCAAAATCTGCTTTTGTCAAGTGTGCTCCAAGAGTTTAAAGCTGATTTTAAAACTTCAGCCAATCACACGCTCCCTTTTATCGTCTGTTTTCACCGTTAGAGTTACTGAGAGATCAGTCGTCAGTGAGTTTAAGTCTGATTTTTCTGTTCAAAGGACGAGTTCTGCAGTTTGAGGAATGAAATATGAAAAGTTCTTTTTATTTTTAAATATTTATATGAAAATATCAGGAAAAGGAATCAGAACAGAAGCCAGTTTTTATTCATCATCAAGTTGTCCCAGCACTACAGCGATGATTCAACAAAACCAAAAAATAAAATCAGTTCTTTAAATAAAACCTGCAGAAATGAAAACTATCAAGATTTTCCTCTGCAAATTTCACCGATTGATTTATTTTTCTTACAGTCACCTACATATGATGATATCACGAGACATTTTCTAATGAAATCAGTGCAAATTGGGCATTAAACTAGTAGAAAATATTTCTATAAATTAAGATATCTTCTCAAACTTGGTTTGTACCCTGCATTAAAATCTGTTTTGGGTATTCAGATACCAAATGTTAACCTTTAGTGCTTTGTGTGGGCTAAAAACCGTTTAAAGACCCTGTAAAGTGAAAATAAATCTGTATTTAGGTTTGTTCTATGATAGATAATTGCGTAATGAACCTCTAGTTCAAATTTCAGTCGGATAAAACATCTCTAGGTTTATAAATTTAAGCTTCAAAATCATGAAAAATCTGCTCCAGGATGATGTAGCTTCAGCTCATTCAACAGACACGCCCACACCATCCTGGAGCAGAGAAATAGAGTGATGCAGAAATGGTGCTGCGTTCAATTGTACTTGGAACTCTGATAAATCTGACCTCCGGATTGGAAAGGTGCAATAGAAGCTCGGGACTCCGACTCGGGATTTCGCGTAGGATCCAAGCAGCCCGAGTCGGTCGGAATGACAAAATGATAGCAAAATGATGTTGCACACCGTGAGAGGTAAACAGAGTCACTTTCTCCTCAACTTTTACTTTTATGTGTCGTCTAATTTAGCATTTGTGTTACTAGAGTACAGGCCTCTGCACAGCTGGCTTTGATGCCCATATAAGTTCAATGATGCATGCAGGATTCCCCTCGCTGGTGCGTTCAAGTCATACTTACAGTATATGACGTTTCTCTTTCTCTCTCTCCCTCAAGTAGCTAATATATTTTAACAGCAGGAATTTTTGATCCTTGAAAAACATCCAAACAAACATCAGCTTACTCCGGCCGGCCATGTTTTCCGAGCTTATGCAATGGAACATATTTACCTCGGAAGTCAGGATTTCCGACCCGGATCTTTCCAAGTTCTGAGTACAATCGAACGTAGCATGAGTCCTAAAATGCCAAAATAAGTTAGCAATTTAGCACTTCTGGTTCCCTCGTCTGAAAGTCTCTGGGATTTTTGAGTTTTCGGTTAAATGCCTGGAACAAGGTATGTTGTGAACACAAGCTCAAGAGAGTTTAACGTTTTATCCTACAACATACAGTACATCTGAAACGTGCCCCACCTTAGAATGGAATCTTTTCACAACTTAATAAAGGCGGTTGCTAAAAGACAGCTAACCAGGACTACAGCGTACTATACGTCATCATCTGAAGTGCGGCAACTGAGCCTGCTGTTCACTTGTATCTGCGGACGATGACGTTAAATTCAGTCGACCGTGTTGTAGTTCAGTATAGCATAACGTTAGCTTTTAGCTTTCCTCAGTTAGATTAATGAACCAGATATGATGCTTATATTATCAATCTGTTAAGATTAGATTTATGAACAAAATGTGCAAGTTTCGTAAACTTTTATTAGACACAGAGCTTATTTTCAGCAATAATCCAAAAACCCATTGAAAAATCCCATAGGCTTGATGCCGAGGAATACATGCGACGTAAACTTCCGGGTTCGCTTACAATATTACGTCATGACTGCTCCACTCTATCCTCTCAGGTTTAAAAAATGCTACAATCTGATTGGAGGAAAGCTCTCATGCTATAAGCCCCTACCCTTGACCTTACATTGACTTTATAGTCAGAGCACAGTTGCCTGGCTCTCTCTCAGAGAAGAGCCAAAGTCTGTTTTCTGACCTAAATCTCTGTTCTGATGCTTTCAATGATCCATAGACCACTGTAGCGGATAGATTTGGTCAATTTACCTCACAGTGACCAAAAAAACAGCATTTAACTGACTGTTAATTTTATATAACGGCAGTGACATCAGCTAACAGACTGGACTGAGATGAACTGCTAGCCTCTGAGCTGGTGGCTAATTGGCCCCCATTCATTCTCCTCAGCATGTCAGGATACCAGGCCACAGTCAGAGTCACAGAAAGATGGATGGGCTGTTTGAATGAGAGGATGGACAGACAGAATCCGTCTGCAGCGGCGTCACTGAAGATGTTTTATTGATGCTAGGTTTAACGGACTAAAGTGTGGTTATTTGGTATCTGAAAACCCAAAACACAAAGAATAAACAACCACTTAGATGCCTGCTTTCTCTTTCTCTTTTTGATTTCTATTTTTACTCAATTGGTTAAGTGATAAATGTTAGTCTGTAAATTAAAAAAAAAAGTTTTTTAAAATGTAGGTCTTGAAAGTTTTAAATCAGTCTCCAGGTCGGCTGTGTCCGTGCAGCACTGACGGATTGACTTTCAGAATAGAGGAGGACGCCTAATCAGGACGGGGCTTTTATTTTGGCAGGGTGATTTTTTTGTAAAGCTCGGCGCTGGCAGCCGGCAAGGTCACAGTCAGAGATTTAAAATTTTAGAGCAAAGATTAATGACAAATGTATAAATATAGTGGGTTTTCTTCGGTGAAACAGGAGGTGATTAAACGGAGGACGGGGAAGTCGCTGGAAATGTTACTGCGATAAAGTTACAGACAGGACGGAGGACGAAGCTTTATGTTTGTTACTTCAGCTGGTTTTTGTAGAGATTCAGCTCAGAAATAAAGCTCAGACTTTAAAATTCAGACTGTAATAGCTATTTTTCTTTAATGTGTTTGCAGACAGATAAAAATGATACCTTTCCAGCATTTGTCGCTGTTCAACACTGAAAAAATAGTCCCATGAGACTCAATTTAATATGACTTTAGCCCTTAAATTGTAGATCTTACTTGTCCTCTATGAATAAAATACTTTTTTACAGATTTCTTAAGTAAAGAAAGTCATTTTGGGCTAATAGACACGTGCTTCTTCACAGAAATATGCTCCTTTTCTTCTCATATTCATGCCGAAGGTAAAACTGAAATAAAATTTCCACATGGGACATGTTTAAAGGGTTAAAATGATTAGGTTAAGTTCAAAGTGTTGCAAAAAGAGTCAATTATTAAATCAGGAGAATTTAAGCTGATCTCTGCCAATGCCAAACAGCTTATTCGACTCTTGTTTGGTGGATTGGATGATTGAAGTCTGACGAAACAAGATAGATTGGCAATTTAAAAATGTATTCATTTGATAAACAGCCTGGCTCCTCCTCCTCATGCTGGTCACCAGCCTGGTCACACACTGCTGTGGGATGGCATCCCATTCTGGCAGGACATTCCATCCTCTCCACCCCCAGAATCTGGAGGTAGTCTCTGATAAACCCCACTCCGTGGGGGCCAGCTATGTCATCTTGGAGGACAGAGATCAGTCCCAGACTGTGGAGATATGGGATTGCCACTGGCTGCAGTGTTTTTTATCAGTGCAGCAATCTGCATAGTTCTCCATGTCTTCTCCACACTTTGACCTCCACATGTTCCGGTTCTGGTGCTCCTGTTGCCTGGTAATGAAGGGCAGTCATAGCAGCCCAGTGATACCGGAGATTGGCTGCTTTCTGTTTTTGATTGTCTGGGCAGAGAGCCGCCAGTCATATTGTCCTGCAAAGACAGCCTACAGTTCCTAAGTGCTGACATTGTGAGGAAACGGTCTTCTTAGGGAGTGAAAACAAGAGTCAACGGCAGATAAAGCTGTTTGGCTTTGGCAGAGAAGGTTTGGTGAATTTTTCACGGGAGAAACCCACATACTCAGCTCTGCTGCCCATCCCACAAAGGCATGCTCCTTATAAATGTGGCTCCATTTAAAAGGGAAATAAACAATCATTCCAACGGTGTAAGAATTATAGACAAGACTTAGTGTTACAACGAAGAAATAATCTACCCAACACAAATTTCCTCACTATTTGTGCTAAGTTTGTTTTGGAACATTTAGCCAGGATGTCTTGATCTGAGTTTTGATACTAAGAACAAAGTCACAGCTTTATTCCAGGATTTTAAGGATGAAATCAAAACAATAGATGAACGAACAGCAGTTACTGAAAGTTTGACTTATTTCCATCTTTTCTGGCCCCCATGCCTTCTCCTTTTCTCATATATTAGGTTTTATAAAAGAAAGATCACCGTTTATTTTTATTTGACTTTAATGGTGTTTCCATGAATCTGTGCACATGAAAACAATTACTTTACTGAACTTACAGCTTCTTTTACAGGATTTCTTTGCAGTTCATGACAAAAAAAACTCCCACACGTGAAAACACATCTTATTAATGAAGATATTTTTATTCTAATAGGAATGAAAAGCATTTATTGAGTCTGATTGAACATTTAACATGTCTGATGAATCAGGTGTGGATAGAAAAGTCTGGATATGAGATTAACAGGGCATCACAGGGCAAAAAAAAATCCTATTTTATGTATTTTAAGGTTGTTACAATGCTTTTAAAATGTGTTTTTTCTTTTAAAATAAGCTGATATTCATTAAAAGCACTATAGTTGTATTTCTAATCTCTAAGCAGAAGGTCAGAAGATCATTGTATAAATCTAAATCCCTTCCTCACTATGCTTTTTCTGTTAAAGACGTCATCCTGTGTGTTTCTGTGTCTGTGAAGCATCTTGTTATGCAATAACCCTGATGTGAGTTAACATGCAGTTACAGACTCTGCCAGTAGGGGGAGCTGTTGACCAGCGAGGTAGAGTGTGTGTATGAGTGTGTAAATGTGTGTGCGTGCAGACTAGGGATCAGTTAAAGGCCATATTTCATATTTTTTTCATATTTTGTATTGTTGTATGATATTAATTTGCTCTCATATTATTAATGTTATTTGTTAGTCTCATGTTTTTAGGCTTAAGGATTAAAAACGAGCGTTCTGCTTTTTTTTTTTTTTTTTTGCTTTTTATTTGAATAATAAATTGACCTTATTCAGATTTTTATTTGTAAACCTTGTAATAAATAACCAGGGAATGTTAATGAGTGTGTTTCTGTACATATTTTCAAACCCGAGGTGCTTCTGAAGCTAACAGGAGAGATTTTTAAAGAGA